>NC_134855.1:23075788-23235788 GCF_049852395.1 Peromyscus maniculatus bairdii | reverse complement strand
TTTTAGGGTATAGCATAATTCAAATCCATTATTAAAGAGCAGATAATATGCACTTTCTGAAATGCCTGTGAGTTCACTCTTAATTCATGTAATTATAAGAGAATGTTCATATGTATTTGCTTTTCCGTTGGCACAGCATTTTAAAACGGAGTGACTTCAGACACCATGCACATTTTCTTTTGGTTCGTGAAGTACATCACAGGCTGATATGCTCAAAAGTTTTCTTAATGATTTGTACTGTGGCACAGTGTAGTTTATAGCTGTGCTTACAAGACTGCACATGTAGAAAAAGGTTAGATAGTTTGTCTTCTAAAAGGAATAGTTGGTCACTAAAACCTTTGCATTTCTATTGTGTTTTGTAAAAACCTAGCATTTTTCCCAAAATTGGACCTCAAAGTAAATACTTTCCCTTTATACTAATTTCAGCTTGACATAATAAAAATAGGGAGAACATCACCCACTTAAAAACAGTTTAAATTGCGTGTACTCTGTCACTGTAAATAAACAAGGTAAATATTGACATGACTTCAGATCATTCTTGGACTGAAAAAAATCTGCAGTTCAAAATAAATTCTGCCTTTGGTCAACATTTTGGATGCAATTCAAAGTTTCTCATAAAATAAACATATTTTAAAGAGTGTTTTGAATTTCACTGCATAATTTCTAGCCAACAGAAATGACAGTGGTATCTTCAAGGTTTATGATATGTCAGATCAATAGCCATTATACAAACTCAGCAAGACTGCAAGGGGCAGTACCTTCCTCTGCTTAGCCCCCCAGCACTGCAACAGGGAGAGAACTTCCTGGAGATGCTCCCGGGGAAACTCACAATGCGAAACTTTGTGCTTGTTTAATAATAAAAGTATTCTCCCCTGATAAAATAGAAAGTAAGCTGAATTTTTAGTCAGAAAAGCAAAATGTTCATTACAATGATTTGAACAAGACTTTTTCCACAAAGGGAGAGTTTTACATCTGCATAATAACAAATTGTTTCAAAGCCTGAGCTTGAAATGAAAATGCCCCATCACAACAGATTGTAAATTTTTTTCTTATGCTTTTAAAAGTGCCTCGATCATTTCTACGGCTTCCCTGCTAAAGTATTTGCTATTTTATTTAAACGGTTTTTGAAAAATGAACATTCTGAGGCTTTGCAGCATTATTAAGAAAAGCTGTCCATACTTTCCCATGTTGTTGAATGTGTTTATCTGCTGATTATAAAATGTGTTAAACAGTATTTTAGAAACAACAAAAATGCAGCGCTGCGCTTTGATTAATTCAGTGAACAAAGCATATGCTGCCGGTTCTGTCCCATGAAAGTCGGGTATGATCAATAAAATCTTGCAAAGAGCAACTCTGGCATTTAGGAGTAGACTGCCGACCATGATTTTGTCCCCCTCAGCTCTGGGCTCATACTGCTGTCTTAGACAAACAGATCCCTTCTGACTGGGATGCGATGCCTGCTGTACCCTTGTCCTCTTTCTGACGTTTCTGCAGGTTGGAAGCTGTGTACTGTGGCTGTTACCCACTTTGTCCCAAAGACTTGGTTTATCCTGAAATATTTCCAGGTAGCTGCTTTCATGTGCTTTGTCTTTGTTGTGATTTAATACAGGATTCATGCTAAACTAAAAGTTTGAAAATAAACTTAAGTAGGAGCAATTGTTTATTTGGCAAGTCAACATGTTAGTGTTAAGGAAAAATTTATGTGTTTTAATACATTAGAGTAAGCTTATATTTACCATCTGTTCTTTTAAGATAACAAAAAAAGCAAGTTTTCAAATAGCATTCTTCATTGTTAGCATACACATCTCATAATGACGGATTTTTATAAGCAGGTCAGTACTGCTGCAATTGCTAACAGATTTTTTTTAATGATACACACAGAGAAAATTCAAGGATTGAAAGTCATACCAAATTCTTTAAACAATTGAGTAGTTAATAATATGCAACTGTTGTACCGAGTACATACAGCTATAGCACTGGTTCTTTGAAAAATTCTCATCACTAAATATATCACATATGCATTGTGCTACATTAGAATAATGTATTTTAATCACCCAGAGGAGATGTCTAAACAGCACAACTACACAGTCTTATTTAGCATTAAACATCCTTGTGAGCTGAGGTAACCTTATAAAATCATGCTTAAATAATGTAAAACATGAGGCGGCACAGAGCAATATGCATTTTTAATTAGTAAAGTGACTAATATCGAGTGTGTGCTTTGAGGTTTTTGTTTCATTAAAAATGTATCTGTTTTTCCTGCAGCTGAGTATCTGTATTCCACACCTGAACAGCTTTCAAAAAGGCTCCAGAGTTTCTGCAAGAGACCAGATATTGTAAGAAAACATCTTTATAAGGTAGCTATTGAGAAGAAATTTACGTGATAGAAATACCACATTTAAGTACAAAGAAAATTTAAAAAAAAAAAACATCTAATTAACATACTAATGTTTAAAGGAAACATGCTAGGGAGGGGGTATTGGTTGTTACACTAACAAGGATTAATTAAACTGGATGCCAGTTGTATTAACCTAGGTCTTAGGAAATACGTGCACTTCATGCACAGTACATGCTTTCTTTTTAATTTATTGTTTTCTAAGATGACTGTCCTGTACATTTAGCCCCAAGAGGCTTATAAAAATGAACCTGGATTAATGTAACTCATTAGTTTAAAAGGAAGTAAAGGAAAGATTCCACAATTATACTAATAAGGATAAGCCTTTCTTCCCATCATAATGAAATCTTAAGCCCTCAAAAATTTAGGTGAGTGACACAGTGAAGTTTGCTGCTGATTTTTTAGCTATTAAGAAGATGCGTTTCAAAAGTTGTATTCCCCTCATCCTGTTCAAAATGGGTCATAAAAAATTCTCAATTTGTTTAGAGTCAGGTCCATGGGTCTCAGTTCAAAAGGTCAAGACAAATGGATTATGTAAAGAGTATCATCGGCACTCACCTCCTCTTCCCTTACCTGAATCAAGCATCTTACATTGTTGAAATTGCACAAAAAGCCCCTACTGAAAGTGTTATTGAAGTGGGAATCTGCTTTCTGGGCTTCCAAGGTGGATCTAGGCCATGAATAATTTACCTTCTTATGTTCTTTGGCTACAGTATCTTTATATAAGGTTAGCATAGTTTACAATATAGCACTTTTATAATATAGAACCTTTTCATTTTCTATGTTAATATATTAACTTCAGCATGAAATACACTCTCTGCCTTTTCCTTTTTTCAGGCCTAAATACATATTTACATGGTGATACTTGAAAACATGACTTTATTTCTCCAGGAAACAGTTAAACTTCAACAAAAAGGGAGAGAACCAAAAATGCAATTTAACACCCAATTTCAAGCTCATTATCTTTCATTGTCTATTAACTTGGCAATGGTTCAGAAGGTAGCTCATAATAGTTTAAAATGCTGACTGAACAGTTCCAGGCCTCAGTGTCACTCCCAGAGTCGATACTGTCGTATTGTGCATGTGAAGCCTTGCAGAGTGTGGGCCTCCAAGGCTCACTCTGCTGTTTACTCACTTCCAAGTTCAATAGTAGTCTTGTTCACATACAGCACACACCAGTTAGTCCTCCATGCCATAGGTAGGCAGAACATGCAGGTTAGGAAATTAAAGAAATAGAAGAAGTTTTGGTACAAGTGGATTCTTGTTCTGTTTGTAATATGAACCCAATTCAGTGTTTTCACACTTAAAGTATCAACTTTTGTTATGTCTGAAAAATTTTTGGATTAAGTGTTTACAAATATATTATACCATCAAAATTTATTTGTTTTAATGTTGGTTCAGGTCAAGTCCTATTAGGCCTATCACTCTACATCTGAGTCTTCAACTGTTTCACAAGGTCCTGCAACAGTTGTCCGTAGTTAGAAAAAGAAACAGATTTCTAGCTGACCTTTTTCAATAGAATTACTACCCTTCTGGGATATAGTGTTTATTTTACAAATAAATGGAAAAACTCTAAAAGAATGTTAGCTTGTTGTATGATGTTAATATACAAAGTTCTTTGTGTACTTAAAAAAATGGCTCATAGTTAAACTGCTACATTTTAACTCTCACAGATAGTTTTAGTTTTCACATGATAAAACCTTGCAACTCAATGTTTTATAAATTAGTAATCTATGAGAATTTACATGTATATTTTAAGTACTTTTGCAATGGATTTTTTTATTTTAAGTTTATTATATACCTTCATATATGTTCTCATTGATAGATATTAGTGATATTGTATCTCAAAATTTAAAGAAATTTATCTTAATTTATAAGTAATCAAGAGCTTTAAGACAAATGGACCATCATGAGACACTGGATTAAAAACCCTAGGAATGGACTCAAGTCTGATTTATTATAGTAAAACAGATCAAACTAGTAAGAATGACTGTGTCCAAAGCTACCATAACCTACAGTCATGTCTCCAGTTCTGTCCTGTTCATGTCCCAGTCTCAGGTGGCACTTGCTCTCACTGGATAATAGAGACTTAACTTCCCTCCAGGACAGCTTTACGTACTTATGAAATGGAAAAGGACCCTTTGTGTGTTTGTGAAAGGAATGCAAGGGCTTTTTTATCTTCTTCTTTTTAATCTCTTCTTTTTTTCTTCTTCTTCCTTATTTATTTTTTTTTATTTCCTCCATTGGACAGTTGTGTTTTGCTTTTATAAAGCATATGCTCTTAAAGTCTAAAAGGACCGAATATCACTGGATGCCTTTATTTGTTCCTTTTACATTTTACACATTTTCTTGTTGTTTTTAGAGGTTTATGTTTGAAATCTTTCCAGCTTCATACCATATAGAGTTTATCCTAGGGTAGATTTTTTCATATGGATTCACACTTAGAAATTTAATGACTGGAATAAGGCTATTAATACTTGGCTTTCTTCTTATATGAAACATTGCACATTCAATATGACTAAGAAATTGGGGGCTGTAACTTGCTGCAGGATTTGAAGCAAACACAGAACTAATTCTGTCTTGGTGTCCTTTTGTTTCTTAAAGTGAATTTCTGCACTAGAACTCCATGACCTCTTTACCTGAATCATTTAAGACCTGTGAGACTTAAATATTCATTCTCTCTCTCTCTCTCTCTCTCTCTCTCTCTCTCTCTCTCTCTCTCTCTCTCTCTCTCTCTCTGTGTGTGTGTGTGTGTGTGTGTGTGTGTGTGTGAACACACATGTGTCTCATGCACACACATATACACACTTAAAGAACATTGGAAAAACTAATACATGTAAAAAGTAAGTGTTTCTTAATAATCTTAAAATCTAAAGCCTTTTATTGCTTTAAAAAAATTTAAAAACCACTTCTTAAAAAATTTACATGTATGAATTACACACAAATTTTGACTATAACTTTCTTCTAACATTAAGCTATGTCTTGCTCCAGGTAGGAAATTACACTAACTATGTACTTCCATAGGGAAAAAAAAGTTTAATTTTGTTCACAGTAAGAGCTCTTCTAGACCACTCAGCCTACTATAAACAAATTTCTAAGAGAACTCATAAGACAGACTGAGGTCCATTGACTTTTTACACTAACAGTAAGTATCCTTCCTACAAGCCAGCCTGGGCCTAAAGTTGCGCTTTTTGCCTTGATTTTAGCCTATGACTCACTGAAATACTCTAAAAGTTGTATGAGACTAGCACTTTGTGCTTTATAATAACTTTTTATCCTTTTATTTTAAAATGCTTTGAAAAAAAAGAGATGATCCCTTATCATCAGTATTAAAAATAGAACAAGAATATAGCTAATGTGTAGGGTAGACACTACCCAGGCTAACAGCAGAGGCCTCATTTCCATCATTTGCTTTCATTGACAAACTGAGCAATGGGCTGTGAGTATGTGTGGTATGTATGTTTGTGAGTGGTGTATCTGTGTGTGTGTGTATGTTTATGAATGTGTGTCTGTGTGTATCTGTATCTATGTGTATATGTGTCTGTCTGTGTGTATTTGTGTGTGTGTGTGTGTGTCTTTGCATGTGCTTGTGCATGGGGGAAAGGGAGAATGGTTCCCTTTGCTTTTTTGAGAGTGACCTGTAGTTTCTTAAGGTTCTCAGAGGTTAACTGTTGCTTTTTACTCTGCCCTTTTTAAACTGCTCAACAGTTGAGACCCATAAAATCTATTATTTGGAGGAAAGAATTTTCATATTTTTGTCTAAAACTAATTCCAAACAATGATTTTGCTTACAAAGCAGACCCGATGCCCAGAAAAGCCATTTACAGTTGTCTTAATGATGTCAAGCTACATCCTTCCGAACCACAGCCAGGCTGTTTTTAAGTTCCCTTCAAGAGATGGTCACTCTGGAGTCTGGATAGGGATAAGGTGTATCTCACCAGCATTAACACTACTCTAAAATCTTACTTTTTCCTGAGGAAACAAAAAGATTTATAGTGATATCATAAGGGCTTATAAAATTTCTAAGCAACACCTGCAAAATGTAATGAGAATTCTCAGTCTTAAGGTCTTTCTCTCCTTCTTCTGTCTCCCATATATCTTCCTCCTCTCCTCCACTTTTCTTCCCTTACTATGATTTTATGTGGTTTGGCTCAGCTTTGGCCAGTTCAGCTTACTTGAGATTTTGTTATTCTCCATAGGTAATTTCTTGGCCTCTGGGTTACCCATCTGTAGATCTAGAGGTTTTTTCCTTTTTCTTTTTTTTTTTAATTTTCCCCAGCCATAATAGCATTTTTCCCCGAGGAAGTGCTATAATGAAATAATGAATAAAACCCATTTGGAAATGTAAAGCACCTTATAAATTCCATGTACTAGTAAGGGCATTTATCTTGTGTCCTTGCTCCTTAAGGGTAAAATTCATATTGGCAAAGCTGTGTTTTGAGAGTATTGTGTACCTCCTGTGTATAAAAGTTCAAAGACAGGTGGTGAACTTCTAAGAGCAGTCATCCATGGCATACATACACCCAGGAACGTGTGCAGCAGTGCCCATGTGCAAACCGCTTCCTCTCACAGTTGAGATGCAGACAGAAGGCAGGCTTTCCTGGGGTGACGGAGCTCGGTGGCTTTGAGCTTGTCGCTGGAGAGATGAGGCAAGTTTGCGTATGAGTTTTCAGGCGTCTCTGTTTCTCGCTGCTCTCTAATCTCTCCCCCCCCCCCCCCCTTGTTGCAGGGTGAAGTGGCTCCATTTTCTTGGGCAGCCCTACATGGTAAATTCAGGTCTCTGCTCACAACAGAACCAAGGGAAGATTTGTGACAGATGGGGCTAAGTCACAAACTTGCAGCCTAAGGCAGAATCTGAAGAACTTTCCAGAGTGTGCCCATATTTACCTGATCAGAGAGAAAAGAAAATCTGCAGAGGAAGCCGAGCCTGGCTGCTTGTCATAGCTGACACAGAGCCATCTGCCACAAACCTGTGGCGGCTTCAGATCTCCAATCCCTGCCACCACCCCAACTCAAATTAAATACAGATTCCTAGAGACGTTATGATGGTTACACATGTCCTCGGCATCACATGTAGGAGACTGTTCAAAAAAAATATGTGGCCTGTTGTATAACCGCACTCATGTATCCCATATGTGGTGCCACATTGAATTTCCGGTTGAATCCGTTTTTATCCTTTGTACTGGATGACATGGTGCCTGAATTCTTTCTTTCTGCCGACACGATGGCAGCCAAACTGCAGCTTCAAACACTCACACTTGGCTGAGTTTCTACCTGGGTTGCCAGGTTATCATCCGAGCCTTCTTGTGTCCTCAAAGGGCCACGGGGCCTAGAAAGAGGATCAGAATGCTCCTGAACTAATTGGGCAGCCATCTCAAAGCCGCTGTAGGCAAAGGGCTGCTTTAGCACTTTTCTTTCAGCAAATTAATGACTCTCTGGCACAGGAGTTTTTAAGTGAAGGTATTAATAAGGGGTCTGGCAGGTATTCCCCTGATTCACAGAGTTTCATTTGCATTTAATTAATCTTAAAGAAACTTGCAAAGATAAACAGCTGTAATTCGGACAAACATGGCAGATACAGTGAGTGAAGTCCTCTCATCCATAAAATGAACACAAGATACTTGTTTTAAATTTTTTTTCTATGGGTAAAAATAGAGAAATCAAAATGCTTCTAACAAAACCATAATTTGGTACAAATATTCTTCAAAATATTTGCATCCAACTACACATATACTCTTTCTGAGATTAGTCACTTGTAATTCTTGTTATCATGCTGCTCTGTTTGTTGGTGTAAAGATATTTTAAATGGCTGGATTGTAAAATAAATTTTTAATAAACTGCCCGCTGTAATTTTAATTAGCATATTCATTTGTGTTTAAGTGTGTGCACCTATCTGCGTTTCTTACTGAATGTTTCCTGTGTCAGAGAAGACAGAATACAATTGTCTCTTGTAAGGATGAACAAGGATCTGTGTTGCAAATGTTTGTTACATATTATGACATTTCCAAGACTTTCTTTGCATTCTGGAAAGCAGGAGGTAAACATTTGTAGTCATTAAGGTAAAGTCTGTTGATAAAGCATCTTCTGTTTACTAACAGGTAAATTGTAACTTCCTTGGCTATTGAAATGAAAAACTTCTATGTACTGCAGAGTGAGGAAAAGCCAGAGAGGTGAATAGACAACCAACCCTGGTTCCCTGTTTTCTAGAAGAGCTGGGTGGTCTAACAAGCATCCAAGATGGAGCAGATGGTTGCATTGAAGTCCTACAGAGTCCATGTGATAGGTATCAAAATAGAAATCAGAAAATCCATCAGTGTTAGGGAGCCATGCACAGTCCTCAGGGTAAAGGCAGTCATGTAGATCAGTGAACCAGGAAGGAAGCCCCTGAGAGCTGGGGATTGCAAAAACGGAAATGGGAGCAGCAGAAATAACAAGCTGTCTGGGAGTGGACTCGTTCCCACCTACTATGAGAACCAAAGCATACGTGGCCACTATGCCACCAGCTTCTTGTCCTCTCCTTCAAGGAAGCCATCATAAAATAAAGGGCCCAGAAGCTCTCCAAAGTCCCGATTTAGAGTCTAAGACTTTGGAATATGGAACCTAGTAGGGATGCCCCATTTGAGAGCAAAGCGGGTATCATTGTAAAACAGAAGCTCATGGACGCATCTCTTGGGCAGGATTTTACTGTATACCCTTTAATGAAATGATCCAGTCAGAAAGATGCTTTTCACAGGTGGCCAAGAAGGAATGCTTGGTTTCTCTGGTTTTATGTGGTGCCTTTTTACTGGTTAATAGGAAGAAATGAAATCTCTTCAGAGGGTATGTCCCAAATATTTAAATATTTTTCTGCTTTTTTTTTTTTTTTCAAATAAGGTCTCCTGTTTCCCCAGTTCATCTCAAACTCACTATATAGCACAGCATGACCTTGAGCCCCTATCCTCCTGCCTCAGCCTCCAAGGTGTGCACCACTGTGGCTTATGTGATGCCAGGCAATTGTAACCCAGAGCTTTGGCAATTCTAGGCAAACTCTACCAACCAAACTACATAGGTAGCCCCATCTCCCTGGTTGGGGGCAACTGTGATAATGATTCTGCGCATAACCTGTGCATGGGGTTTTTCCTGGACTCAAGTCAGACCAACTTTTGCTTTTAGCTCTGCAGGGTAAAAATTTACATCATAGTTGCCATTTAGGAAAAACTATACATTCACATCCAGTGTTGGTGCACCTAAGTTATAAAAAGTTTTGTTGATACATAATTCTGAACATTTTTAAAGGCACATCTGTATCTGTGTGTGTGTGTGTACTTCCCAATAACCACGACATGGTGAGTGCAGTGCTAAGTAGTTAGTCAGCACTTTAAGTCAGTGGATAACAGGGAATATAGTTGACTCATTATTTTTTTAGAAGAGAGGCTAAATAATCCCAGTAGGCCCTATTTTTTTAGTATGTTGGGGGTTATTTTTGAAACTTTGGTCTTTTATAGGTAATTTTAATTTTTGTTCTTTTAATTTAAATAGCTTTAAAACTCTAGCCATTATCAAAACTGATGCAGTGTCTAGGGTGCTTGCCCTCTCTCTACCTACTCTCTGTTTCTCTTAACAGGTAATATGATATGTAGTTCTTAACCTCATCATTATGCCATATTGATCAGGATAGATGAAAAACTATCAAAACATTACTGTTTGGCAGGCATCTTTCAAATACAGTTAAGTTTGAATGCCCTGCTCTTATTCCCAAGTCTTCAGGCATACCACACAGAGGAGATAGTAGAACACATAATAAAATGGAAACTCTTAGCCATAGAAGGCCACATGGATTAATTTCAACACCTTGAAATGCATCTGGAAGCCAAGACTTCATTTTATGTTGAAAGTGTTAATTATATTTGATATTTTTAAAAGTAAAATCTGTTTTTGAAAAAGCATCTGCTACCCAGAAATATCATGAGCCACAAAAAAGATTTCATATAAGCCTCAAGATACATTTCATGGGTGATGGAATCAGTCTTCAAATGTTTCCCTGATGTCCTTTAATGCTGACATGTTCTGTGCTTCTTACTTTTCTATAGGGTCTTAACAAGCCTTGCCTTAGCTGCCTCTCACTCCAGGAGAAAGCTGGAGTATTCGTCATCAGATGTTATACTTAACAATGAAGAGAGTATATTATAAACATCACTGTAGATGTGCTGCATCTTAAATAGAGATTAGGCCATCTTTCCTTAAAGCATTTATTAAAATGCAACTGAGAAAGTTTTAAAACAAGCAGTTTTTACCTGCTCGAAGAAGGTAAACATGTGGTTAAAATATTGCACAAGATGATGAGAATGAGCACCAACTTTACAACTGTCCTTTCAGAGTTCTGGTGGAAAGGGGACAAGCGGGCAGTAGAGACTCATTGATTCTGTGATAACAGCCTCCTACTCTGCTTGGTTAGGCCATTGGCTCAGAAAGCCTTACTATTACTCTTGCTCTCTGCCTCTGTGTTTTCAATGTTATTATTGATGTTATTATTGGGTGTGCCTTTTGACCGGAGCTACAGACACTTGGGGAAGCATGTGGTAAGGGCTGCTGCTCGTTAGCTTTAACATTTCTTGACTTCCAAAGAAACAACTGCATCAGGGAATCATTATTTTCCCACAGAAAGTGGCCAAAGCTGCTCACACTTCCTATCATGCATGAGAAGATGTCCCTCTATTTACCAGGAGCCAAAGACTTCACTTTAACCTAGACACAAGTCAGATTATGGACAAAATCAGGCTCTTTCTTTTGAATATGCAGAGATCCTAGCAGCTCTTCCCCTTGACTTTCAATCCAAGAAGCCAGAGTTTGATGGCTTTAAGAGATAATCTGTAGTGCTTTTGTGACTCCCTATCAGTTACTGTGTTTAAAGGCATTCTGTAGAAGGTTTGTGACTCTCCTACAGGGAAAACATACTTCTGTGACTTTTTTTTTTAATATGAAGTCATTTGTATTTGAAGTTTTAATGTTCCCAGTATCAGTTCACAACTGAGAAAATTAAACCATACCAGCGTACTTAGGAACTAGAGTGTGTTGGAGCTACAGAAAGAGAAAGAATTTGGTCTTCGAGGAAGCACCAAGTTCAAGTTTCATACTCAGTTAGGCCCATAATTTGATTTATCTCCCCTCCAGACAAAAGGCAACAGCTTTGTGGCCAGACAGATGATGCTAAGAGGCACATGAGAGACCATGAAGTATGGCCAGCACTTTCTGTATTTTTATGATTGTTTTTATCTGGCCTTTAAGGGGGCATTGAATGTGCAAGGTGTCTGTCACAATCTCTTTTGTTCTCTGTGTTCTTACATTTGCTGGATTCGTTATGTGGATAATTTATTTGTTCTCTTGTCAAGCATTTGTCTCTATAGCCTCTCAGTTTAATTTGTATGTGAGAAACTGCAGACCTAAACACACTATCCTGCTTTAGGTCCTGTGGAGGCAGAGTCATATCTGGGCCTCAGATGCTCCCAAGCTCTTTCTTGAATTTGTAGTTGATTCCATTGGTCAAGTCCTACAAAGAAGGGAAAGTAGAAAGTGTGTATCTCCATCTATTGGCTTGCTGTGTTCTCCCGTCTCTGGCTCTCAGAAGAAGCATAAAGCACTAAGTTTCTAGTATCTTCCCTAAAGACATATCACTGCTTCTTCTGGCCATGTATGCATTCTAAGTGGACAAAAGGAAAGCAATGCAAAAGCTTAGATTTCTGGTGATAGAACCCCCGAATGGCACCTGTAATATTTTTGAACTGACACTCCTCTGTTATCTTTTAAATCTACAAGGGTGAAGTTGCTCATCCCAAGCTGGGAAAGGCAGCCCCACATTCTCGCAGAGGGCCAGGGCTGGCAGGGCACACCGATACTGTGGCACTTGAGTTGTCCTGTGCTAGACCTGCTTCCTCTCATCCCAGTAGATAACCCAGGAACAGCATCCTGGGACGTATTTCCTCGGGAAGAAAAAGAACAGAGGAGTAACTTTAAAAGAAGCTACTTCTGATATGGTATTAGACTCCAATTCATAGGGAAATTTATGCCTGAGATATGAATTTCTGAAAATAGAGGGTTTTTTTTAAAGGGAAACACTGACACATCCTTAATTATAGAGTAATAAATACCAATGGCATATTATCTTCTGATATTTCCTTACACAGATATCAAAGCATGCAGCTGGTTTTGAAAACTGATAATCAAGTACAATGTAAGTCTATTACATCTTGCTCTTACAGCCCACCCCTACCAGGCAGTACTATGGAAGACTGAACAGTGAGAGGCAGAGCCGATGCTAGCAGAAACCTAACTGAACAAATTAGCTTTGAATTGTAACTTAAGAATCACAGTCAAACCAAAATGCCTGTCCTTGCCAGGAAAGGCATTCCAAAGAGAACGCCAAGAAAAAGCTGTTGCTTCAGGATTATGGAGCAGTTCTGAAAAGCCTGAAGAACTTAGTGATCAATCAGGGAAATACAGAGTAGTAACTAGACAGCCCGAGGATGTTTAAAACATACAAAACATTAATAGTGAGTGGGGAAGTAGAACAGGGTTTTACCAGAAAGTACTAAGCTCCTCGCTCCATTTTTTTCTCCTTCAGTCCAGGCAGCAGAGAGAAAGAATCACAGTCAAAGAAAAGTATGTGGACGAATGTGGGGGGCAGAAGAGGAAATGAAGGTTAAACAAGGCCAATATGATTCAGAAGGAAGGGAGGGAGGAAGTGTAAGGAGCCAGCTGCAATTACTAACGTTACATTAAGAAGAGCCGAAACTGAGAGGGGGAGTCCTGGGTATTCTACTAAGTGGATTAATGTCCTCTTCCTTGAGTGTCTGAAGTTGCAGATTTTAATTTATTTGGTGCAGGGACTTATTGTGAAATTCTTAATGGGAGGAGGGGATAAATAGGAGCAGTTATAAACACAAAACTGGGAAAGAGAAACAGAGTTTGAAGCTATAGAGAAAGTTGAGCATTTTTAAGAAAGTATTTAGTCCATACAAGAACTTAAAGAGACATAAGAAGTACATTCAAAAAAGAAACAGAAATCCCCTATTGATGTGTGAAGCCAAGGATTCTGAGTGACTTAAGAGCCGGTTGTATTGCCCTTCTCCTTTCTCCACCCATTAAAAAATGAAGCAGTTTTTACTCTAGCATCTAGAAACCTATCCATGAGCATCACTTGTTAATATAAACTGAATCCTGCCCTGCTCTTCAGTGGGTGGTAAGAATTCACAACTGGCCTAAATCAAGGGCAAAGGGATGCTGCACTCAAAGGCTGTAAGAAAAGACACTCTCACGATTTGCTCTTTCCTTACTTATTTTCCTGAACGTGCAGAGGGTGTGGTTAACTCACAGCAATGGATGCTGAAGAGGTTCTGTAACATTTGTCTCAAGATGTGTCAGAAAGTGGAGAATGGACAAAACCCTGTGTGATTCACTTTCTTTGTGATTTGTTAACCTCCTGGTCTACTCGGGAGCAGGAAAAAAAAAAAAAAAAAAAAAAACTGCTTCCCTGTCTTTCACTGTTGAAGAAACTTAACCGGTTGTGTTTTATTCCAGCTACAGAACTGTCATCTGGCTGTAACTAGTCCACATACATCTTGGTTCAGGCATTTGCCTGCCCAATAATGTCAGGATCATTTAAATTGAAATTATGCATCAGAAGGTATTTAAGAATTACTGATATGCAGCTATTAATCTTGAATGCTAATGGTATGATTTGGGGTGTGGGCAGATCGCTTAACTGGAACCACATGAAAAAGCACTTGGAAATTTTTTTTTCCTAAAGTGCTATGGGGAAAAATGGTATTGTTGGGAAAAAATACAATAGAAAAGTAGGAGAGCTGCTCCTGTGAGGGGAGAGGTTAGTAAAATGACTAAGGAGTTGTGTGGCCTTCAGTGTGGCTCATTGTTGTGCAGACAGACCACCCCCTCTGCTTCCAAACTGACACAGCAGTGCTAGAAAATCCAGAAGGGCACCCATTATGGTGTTGCAGGAGGGCGCTCAGAGGTCATTTGCCCCATTAGTATTGGCTATCAGGGTGCAGGACTAGAGTACCTTCTCTGCAGAGCTTAAGACATGGTGGAGTGACCCCTATCTTAAATCCCAGGGGCAGGTTTGGATGGAGATTGTTCGGGGATCGTGATGAATTAAAACAAAAAGGAACAAACGTGTCCTTTTCCCACTTGATCCAAAGAGCTATGGAGAATTTGTGCTCTGGTGCTTGCAACTCCGTTCCCTGGATTTCGATCTGTTGGCTTTGCCCCTGGATTGCTAGTGTAGTGATACCAGGCCAATAAAATGAAATATACAGAACTACAAAACAGTGTGTGTGTGTGTGTGTGTGTGTGTGTGTGTGTGTGTGTGTGTGTGTGTGTTTTGTAATGGTATTACTGAAGATAAATTGCTACACTTAAAAGCACCAAATTTTAAAACTTAAAAACGTATGAATAATGAAGTTTTAAAGCAGCAAAATGTGCTGGAGCAGAGTATTTATAGTCTTTTCTGTAAGAGGTTCCCCAGACCTCTGGGTGCATCAGCAAACTGTCCTCCTACACCATCGAGTGTGCAGCTGCGATTTGGCCCCAGGCACCACCTACCCATAGTCTCTACCTCATGCATTTTACATTGCACACATTATAAATGGGGGAGGCCCCCCTTGGTGTTCTGTGTTTCTTTTTGTCGCGACCATCAGCTGACACTTGGAAAATGTAGCATACAGTTTTGTGTGTCTTTGGTCTGTAATTAAGGATTCCTTGTCCGGACTTGCCACCTCTGCCCTCCCTCCCGCCCAGTTCCAAGTCTCTACCCTCGGTGGGGGTCTAACCCAGGCTGCAATCTGGGACTTTCCAGGCCGAGCTGCGGGATACCCCGCCCAGCAAGTGCTGACGACTGAGCCCTGTCGCGGCCCCCTCTCTGCAGTGCTGGCTTGGGGTCGCTGGTAGCAGGGCACCACCAGGGACGAAATGGCTTCGGCCCTAACAACGCGCTTGGCTAGGCGCAAAAGGGCGAGCAGCACCTTGGCGCTGGGAAAGCAGGGCACCGGAGAGTTTCTGCGTCCTGCAGCCCTCGCAAGTGCACAGCCGGGCGCAGCAGCCGCTGGAGCCTGCAGTGTCTTGGTGGAGACGCGAGCCCGGGCGCCGGGCGTTCCGCCGACTCCAGCTTCAGCGTCCCTGCTTGCTCCATGGCACTGCTCTGGGGACTGGGTTCCGAGGTGGCTACGCTCAGCCCTCGGAGCGTGCGTGAATCTGAAGATGCACTGGGCAGACAAGAACTGCTGCTTTCTACGCGCACACTTGTTTTAAGTTTAACCTATGAAGACCCCAGTGGAGATGGGCGATGGGCACGAGGACTCTGCAGCAAAGATTCCGGGCTATACGTTTAAAACACTCCTCTCCACCCTGGCATTGTCAGACTCTGTTTTAAATCATATGCCTAGAACGAGTGTTTATGGTTTGTTTTGTGTGTGTGTGTGTGTGTGTGTGTGTTTGTTTTTTTTTCCCCCCATTCACATCATGCCTGTATATTGGGGATTAATAAGCTGTATTTTCCTACCTGTCCACCGTGGATTGTTTAGGGAGACGGGCACGGAGAATTTAAAGTAATTTATTTGGTCAGAAAGTCTTTAAAAGCAGCCCAAGTCCTTCACTTGCTCTTAAGTTTGGGAGAAATGGGGAAATTGCTTAGTATTTTGAAACTGATTACTTAAAAAGCTTTTCCACACGAGTGCTATGTATCGTATTACCTATTTGAGTGTGTAGGCATAAAGGCACACGTGAAGGAAAAAAGGGTTTACGTTCCCTGGTACCAATAGTGGCCTTTTCTTTTCCACCCCATGTAGCATAAATAACATCGTATATGGTCTGTACCTGATATATAGTATAACTCACTCCCTCTTTTTCACCCAAAATAAGGTTGTATGCAAAAGTAATATACAACTGGATACCAAATATTAACCAGTTAACCCAGAGGGCCCCTGACCATCTCTGACGTCACTCAAGATTTTCCCCCAGACTTTGAAAGATTTCTCAAATTGTGGATTCGCCATCTGAGTAGGTTGGGTAAAATGTGAGAAAGATCTCTATGCCATGCCTGCCACAAAAGAGGCTGGAAGAGGGTGGCCTACAAGAGCCCACCCCAGGAAAGCTGCCCAAGAATGTGTGGTGAGCATACTTAGAGGAGACTATAAACAATGATGATGGGGCTTTCAGAATCACAAACTGATTGAAATAGCTGGTTCATTACTTATTCATCACAGCAAACTTGAGAGATCTTCGAAAAGTGTTTGGAAACTAAGCTCCTTCTATTTTGTACATGAGAACAGCAGAGGTGTCTCCTTTCCAAATTGGCTAAAGGGTTAAAGCTATTATTTAGAAAACCATCTCAGGAAATGACATTAAGATCTGATACATTTCCTTTTCTCTCTGGCAATAATGTCACCAGAGGAAACTGTGTGTGTGTGTGTGTGTGTGTGTGTGTGTGTGTGTGTGTGTGTGTGTGTGTGTGTGTGTGTATCATGACAGGGTTTCTTCTTCTGAGCACAAGCTTCAAACCAATTCCCATGAGTGAGTGAGTAAGTGAGTGAGTGTGTGTGTGTGTGTGTGTGTGTTTAAAACTGATAGACACTTTCACTACTATGAAAGCTGTCAAGCCAATGAAAGGGAACTTCTTTTAACTCCATAATAGCAGGTTACATAGTAAATGAACACTGATGGTCAAATAGCCAATTATGGAATAAATATCCGTTGTTTACAGAGAGTTGTTAAATGAGCCTTTGGAGTACTAAGGATTAAGCCTGCTAAGCTACAATTTGTTCTTCAACCCATTATGCCTTCCCTTCACCAGGCCAGTGCCACTGTAGGTGGTGAGCACACAGAGCATGTTTCTCTGTTGATTTTAGTTTGCTTTATTTCAATGCACACTGTTGTTTACTTTTTAAAATTTAAATAAATGTCAGCATTGTATAATTTCTATGTTAACAAAGCAGTGAGCAAAATCCCTTGTATGTTTATAAAATATTATTGTTTAATTCACATAGTTTAGAAATTCCAAATGTTGAGAATAGGAAGGAGGCCAAATACCATCTGTTTATAACTATGATGCATCGTAATATGTGTACTTTTAAAAGGAGTTTGGTCAATCATGCCACTATTTTATCTGCTCAGAATATGTTGAAGATTTAAAATGTAATTTACAGGATTACTTTTAGTAT
The DNA here is from genome assembly GCF_049852395.1 of Peromyscus maniculatus bairdii. Lineage (NCBI taxonomy): Eukaryota > Metazoa > Chordata > Mammalia > Rodentia > Cricetidae > Peromyscus > Peromyscus maniculatus. The sequence continues at coordinate 23,218,187 of NC_134855.1, read as the reverse complement.
GTTTCACCCAACTGTGAGTTGTAAAGAAATCACTGTCTTCTGTTTCCCTTACATTAATCATGTAACAGCCCCAATTAATGGGGGCTGTTAAACGTGGAACTTTTGCTTAGCTGCAGAATTACTAACTTTGTCTCAGTCCACATTCTTGATGCTGATAAAAAAAACAAAACAAAACAAAACAAAACAAAACAAAACAAAACAAAAAAAACCTCCAAGGACAAATGAAATAAAGAAACTCTTGGCTGTGTCTTTCTGCCAGGAGATAGTCACTTAGCATGGGTGGCAGGGTATGGTAGCTAATAATTAGCTAACATCAGCCCTGAGAAGTCACCTGTGAAACACCCTTTGATAGTCAGTTGAAAAACATTTGACACTGCCTGAATTTAAAGTAGTATTTTGCTGTCCCTGAAACTTCTTATTTAACTCACCTTTTATTTCAAATACATCTAATTGCATACCGTGTAACAAAGGGAAGTGCACTTCCCTAGAATACTTGATCAGGGGCTTTTTGGTTGGTTGGTTGGTTGGTTGGTTGGTTGGTTGGTTGGTTGGTTGGTTGGCTGGGTTGGCTTCTTTGTTTTGTTTTGTAAATTACAAACTCAACTTGTTTTAGTTAAGAATTCTATTCAAACTAGAAAGACTAGAGAACCTGGTAGCCTTCTGCTACAGACAACTATAGTTTTGAAGACCAAAGGTGGTTTTAGGGTCTCATGCCATGGGCGCATGCTCTGTGTCTCTCTGTCTCGCTCTGTCTCTCTCTGTGTCTCTTTCTCTCTCAAAGGGGGAATCAAAAACAAAGCCAGATGTCCTGCAGAGGATTTAGGGAACATGATTAAAAAAAAGTCCTTAGCAGATGATACTGACTTGATTGATTTCTCACAAGGTAAAATGTGTAAGGGGCCAAGTCTTGAAATGTTTTTAGAGATAAGCACGTGCAGAAACATGACAACAAGCTCCCATCGACTGGGCACATTCTGGATGTTTTACTTCTCACTGAGTGTTCCATGAGAGAACAGTGCTGTAAAGTGGTGTCTTTGTGCTCTTCAGTAATATCTGTTTTCTCAAACGTTTTAGTTTTAGCAGCTCAATCTAAAATTATACCAACATAGATTACTTAGTTATACATAGCTAAGAACGGTGGGAATACTTTATCTAAGAAAACAAACTGACCTATATATACTGTTTCCCACTTAAATTTTACATGTTAAAAAGCCATTTTCTTTTCTTTGATATCAATTGGATCTTTATGTTCTGGAAATAGGATGAGGCGACTCTAAAGTAACAATAAGAAAAATGTTCAAGTGTGGGGGTGGGCAGGGCAGGCAGGAAAATGTGAGGGATAAAAATGGAAAATTCAAGATGGCATTGGAATAAAATGGTTCCAGCACAAAACTGTCAAGACTGCCTAGCATGGATGAGACTTGATTATTAGGAGTGCCATCATTGCCTGGATTGTTACATTCAGATATTAAACAGCCAAAGGAAGCTCCCGAGGGAGCCTTTTTGATGTATATGGGCAAGTTTTCGAATTCAGCATTCTTTAGTAAGCTTGTACTAAGTATCCATATTCTTATTGTGTGAGACAGCAAAGAAGGCCTTTCAAAGCATTTGCAACTTAGAAATGAGCTACCAGAACATAAAATGAACATGACTGTATGTTACTTTCCATACTTATGAAAACAATGATGCTTTTAAATGGATGAATTATTTGAATGTGTTTTTCCTTCTGAACACTTTGGCTAGCAGTTAATTCCTAAGCAAGGAGAAGAAGCCATAAGATGAATAAATTCTGTAGTATCATCTAATAAACTACAGTGGATATATAATCAGAACTGAAATTAACAAGTAGGTGTACAAATCTTGATCTCCTTAGACCCAATGTAGAGTCCCTCGTAACGACCCACTGTATGCATATTATAAACCATTGCTGCAGTTATAAAATCTTGATGGTCAAAACTCTTTATAAATGTACTTTAATGGGAGCTGAATAGATGGCTTAGTGGTTTAAAAAAACAAACAAACAAACAAAAGCATGTGTTGCACTTGCAGAAGCCTCACATTCAGCCCCTAGCACTCAGGTGGTAATTCCCAACCAACCATAACTCTGCTTCCCAGGGATCTAATGCCACCTTCCGACCTCTGCAAGTACCACACACTCATGGAGTACACATGCATACATGCAGGCAAAACATGCACACACATAAAATAAATAAATAAATAAATAGTTTAAAATATATCCTTTAAAAAATATTACTGAACCCTGAAGGAAAGCTATGTAACTTAAGCACCACTAAGTGAACATTTATATATATCATATTTAAATTAGGTAGAAAATAAAAGAAAGAAGCAGAAAAAATATATGAGCAACTAGCTGCTTCTAATTACTCTAAAACATGCCAGAAGGTTTATCTTGTCTTGCTTTTTATGAATACCTGACCTGAAGAAAAGCACATCGAGTACTTCAACTATACAAACAATAAAAGATAGCTATATGGATGACATGTGGATATATGGATTAAAAACACAACAAAACCCACCCATTTTAAAAATAAAGAAGATAAATTTAATATTCATAGTAAATAATAAATGCTATTCCATTCCACATGACAGCTCATTAAGGGGAAAGCCTATCTGGACTCTTCAAGGAAAGGGAAAGGTTGGATGTAACTGTAATTAACTGTTTGCTCCTTTAGCTTAAAGGAGAAAGAAATGGGGTAAGATTTATTTTCATTCAGACCTTCAGGAACCTCAGAAATCAAATCTGACTCTACAGAAGAAATACAGGGAGGAGCTGGAGAGATGGCTCAGCAGTTAGGAGTGCACACTGCCCTTCCAGAGGACCTGGGTTCAATTCCCAGCATCCATATGGAGTGGCAGCTCATACCTCCCCAGGAACTCTAGCTCTAGGTAATCGGATGCCCTCCTCTGGCCTCCTCATGCACCTACAAACACCTGCTGCTGCTCATATCTATAATTCTAAAAATATAAAGAAAGAAATGAACCTAAAAAGAAGAACTACAAGAAATTCTGCTTACTCTCCACCTAAAGGCTGCAGTGGTCCCACTGGCTGCTGTACCCCAGCGTCTTTGCTCCTAGATTCTTTGCTCCCTTTGGGAATACCTTCACAGGTCTTAGGAAGCTGGGTTCTTGCATGTTCTGTTAGACCTTCTCCTGTCTGAAGCCACTGAAAGACAGCCATTATTGCACTTCTGTAGACAAAATGCTAAATGGTGCTTGTTAATAAAAACCTGGAGCCAAGTATTGGGGTGAAAAGCTGAGATATCAGAAAAGCAGAAAGAAGCCAGCCGCATTCTCACCTTTGGAGATCCTCAGCCAAAGAGACCTACTTCCTGTATACCCATGCCTATATGCCTTTCTGTTCTGCCATCTCATTTCCTCTCCACTCAGCTACATCACTTCCTCTTCCTGCCCAGCTCTGTCACTTCCTGTCTGTCTGTACAAACTTCCAGACCTCCATGGTTAACTAGTGTTGGAATTTAAGGCATGTGCCACCATGCCTGGCTCTGTTCCCAGTGTGGCCTTGAACTCACAGAGATCCAGATGTATCTCTTGCCTCCCAAGTGATAGGATGAAAGGCATGTGCTAACACTGCCTGACCTCTATGTTTACTTTATTGGCTGGCTTTTTCCTCTGATCCTCAGATAAACTTTATTGGGAGACACAGATAAAATATTACTACATTTCCCCTTTTTTGTCTAAATAAAAAAGTTATAGCTAATATGAGAAAAACTATATATAATAAGTACAATAATTATACAATATATACAAGCAATAAATATGTTAACAATGTCTAGTCCATTTGCATTTGACAAATTCAGTGAAAATATTCCATTATCTATCCTATTTTGGTGAGTCCAAAATGTACCTAATTCACTTTCTATCCTATCTTGTATTACCAACAGAAAACTACCTTATGTCTTTCAAATGTATACACTTTACACCTCTTTAGTGAGTTTCTATTCTGAATTTCTTAACAAAGAAAACTATAACTATCTAATCTTCAACTCCTTCAGAGACCTGAGAAGGAAATAATATTACCTAGTAAAACAGGTCGTGCAAACAAGCAACTTCCAAAAAAATATGAGTTATGACAGAAACAGCCAGCTGCCTAGATAGTCACATGAGGTTTCTCTGCAACATTGGGGCATCATCTTTAGCCTACAGGCATAGTATATCTGACAGACTCATTTGTGAAGCAGGATTCTCTAAAGAGCCTTCCTACCTTGTCTTGGCAAGGATCAGCAGTCCTTTGTTTTGTGTCTGGCTTATCCATTTTGGATGGCATACTGACAGCATTCAGTGCAACAGCACTTTCTTGCCCAGTGGCTAACTTGCCACAGTGAAATAAACTCCATTTGGAGATTCTTTAGCGCCCATCTTCTCTGAAGTAGATTGGTGCTGCCAGGAGCAGACATGTCTCATAGTCATAAAAAAAGAAAGAAAGAAGGAAGGAAGGAAGAAAGGGAGGGAGGGAGGGAGGGAAGGGGAGGGAGGGAGGGAGGGAGGGAGGGAGGGAGGGAGAGAGAGAGAGAGAGAGAGAGAGAGAGAGAGAGAGAGAGAAAGAAAGAAAGAAAGAAAGAAAGAAAGAAAGAAAGAAAGAAAGAAAGAAAGAAAGAAAATAGAAAAACTTATTAAAACATCTTAAATGCCATATTCTATAGATCTCTGAAGGGTTTGAAGATGACCTGTCTATCTAAAATATATCTCTGCTTGACCTCGAAAACATACCTAATATGACTACAAGTTCAATTGTCCTTCTAAGGTTTTGAACAAATTACATCAATTTTTACCCCAGCAGCAGTCTGTTGATAGGAAATGTCTCTGAATAATCTCAGAAAGTCATTAAGAATCCATAATCGATCTCTCCTAATTGGTACCTTTTGGGGTCTAATTTTTTTATAGACCTACTTTATATCCTAAATAATTAATAGAATCTCCTCTTTGTGTCTTTTCAGGAGCAATTTGTAATCCCCAACAAGGAAAATTTTTCATTACTTCTTCAAATGTTCTCTCTAAAGTATCTGCATTTGAATCAGCTAGTAAAATATCATCCATGTAATGATAAATTATAGATTTAGGAAATATGTACTACTTCCAATGGCTGTCATACAAAATATTGTCACAGGGTTGGGCTATTTAACATTCCCTGTGGTAGAACCCTCCATTGATATCTCTTAACCAGCCAAGAATTATTATAAGGAGGCACCATGAAGGCAAATCTTTCTCCGTCTTTTTCTTGTCAGGGTATTGAGAAGAAGCAGTCTTTTAAAATGATAACTATGAGAGGCCATCCTTTAGGTAACAGAGTAGGCAAAGGATTTCCAGATTGTAGAGAGCCCATTGGCTGAATTACTTTGTTAATTGCTCTTAGGTCTGTTACCATTCTCCATTTACTAGATTTCTTTTTAATAACAAATACAGGAGAATTCCAAGGGCTGGTTGATTCTTCAATATGCTGAGCATTTAACTGCTCTTGTACTAGGTCTTCTAAAGTCTGCAGTTTCTCTGTTGTTAAAGGCCATTGCTGAACCCATACAGGCTTGTCTGTTAACCATTTTAAAGGTAGAGCTGTTGGTATCTTTGAAAGATCAGCAGCTATTGTGCCCTGTTCTTGTACAATGGATGAATAATCTCAGAATGGATTGCCAGTGACTGTTCTTTCTATTACCTCATAATATTTCTCTCAGCAACATGTGTTAGTTTATGGTTTGCTTCTGAGATTGGAGGAATGTTAATCTGGGTATTCCACTATTGTAATAGATCATGGCCCTATAAGTTCATATCTATATTAGCCACATGTGGCTTTAATTTTCCTCTCTGTCCTTCTGGACCTATACATTCAAGCCACCTTGCACTCTATTTCACTTGAGATAATGTTCTAATCCTTAACAACTGAACATTTACCTCCCAAAGAGGCCAATTTGGATGCCAAAATTCTGGTGCAATTATTGTGACATCCATACCTATCTCTACAAGACCTTCCAAGAGAATGTCATTTATTTGTATTTTTAATTTTGGTCTTTGTTCAATTATAGAATTTTGCCAAAAAAATTCACTTTATGGTTTCTCCTGAATTTCCTTTTCTCTCTGCTATAGCTGTTCTATCACCCCAAGCAGTATGGTTTATACCAACAGGCATTAGGTTATTTAATAGCTCTGAGAAGGGGTTTCTTCTACAATGGCAGGAAAAGACTGAACTGAATTTGCCACAAGGGCCTGCGAGAGGCTTCTCAAGGTGTTTTCTGGTGGCAAAGGCAAAGAATGACGTTGTCTGTCCCTTGTTGATCTACATTTGTTAGACCAATGTTTACCTTTGCCATACCTTCTGCATGATCCAGAAGACAGGGGCATTCTGTTGCCATTGTTCCTTGAAGAAACATTTTTTCTAGGAATGCCTGTTTATATTCCCTTTTTGGGTGACCTTGTTTACCACAATAAAAGCATCTGACATTATTATTTTTCTTCAAACCTCTTGAAATCACCTCTTCTATCCACATATCATCATGGTCATTAATTGTGTCCCTGATCCAATCCTCTAAGGATGCTGCTCTCACCTTTAATGGCCTGATTACCCTTTTGTATGCTGCATTGGAGTTCTCAAAAGCGAAAGATTCAATTATTATCTCTGTAGCTTCTGAATTTGGTATCATTCTATTTACTGCTGAATACAGCCTTTATAAGAATCTGTGAAGGTTTCTTTTGGGCCCTGCATAACTTCTGTAAATGATTCAGTTTTCTTACCTGTTTCCTCAGTTCTGTCCCATGCATTCATGGCTGCCATGCAGCATAGATTTAGGGTTTGGTTATCATATACATATTATCTTTGTATATCATTATAATTGCCTTCTCTAAGAAGTTGATCCTGGGAAATTTCCACATCTCTAATCCTACATCGTTGTTCTATAGTTTTAGCCTCTTCTGTCCACCAGATTCTCCCCTGTAACTGTGGACCGGCTTCTAGGACAGCTGTAACCAATTCTTTCTAGTCCTGAGGGATAATTCTATTACAGGTTGACAAGTTTAACTTTTGCTTTACAAATGGAGAATGCATGCCATATGATACAATAGCTTTTTAAGTCTCCTCAAATCTAACATTTCCACTGGAGTCCAGTTATCTTGTACATACCTTTGAGCACTTGGCAGTTCCTGTAAGGTTACTGGGTAGATTAATGTTTGCTGTCTGAGGCTGTTTTTCTGTAACCATATAATTCAGTCCTGAGATTGGTTCACCTTTAAATTCTTCTGTCTGGGTCTGAATTTCTCTATAATTCATTTTAACAGGTTTTTCTAAAGCTTTTGTCTTGGCACTCAAATTGACCAACCTTTTTAATGCTAAAATAAACATGATCAAACAAATAATATTCATAATTGATGTTATATAAATCCCATCAACATTAATTATCCTCTCATTTAATTATTCCATTTTCAGACTACCTAATGTGTTACTAGAGACCAAATTCCATCCATTGTAAAAATGTTTCCCATTTTTTAATGTGGGAAAAAATTCTCTTTTAACTAATTTCTCCCTTTAAGATATATTAATTGACTTACTAAGTCTGTTGACTGTGTAGAACAGTAGAAGTCCAAGGGAATTTCAAAGCAGCTACCTAGGAATTTCAAAGCAGTCTGAGGTGGGAATCCAGAGAGAGCCTACCACCCACCAGGAGAGAAAAAGCCAAAGACTCCAGCCTACATGGGGTAGAGCTCTGGCCACATGCAGCTCGGGCCTGAGCTGGGGGCCTATAAGGCCACACAAGTGGTTTTTTAATGAATTCTTGCCACAAACCATTGAGCACCAATTGTAGATGAAATGCTAAATGGTGTTATTAATAAAAACCCAGAACCAAATATTGGGGTGAAAAGCTGAGAGATCAGAAAAGCAGAAAGAAGCCAGCCATGTTCTCACAACTTGGAGATGCTCAGCCGAAGAGACCTACTTCCTTACCCATGCCTATATATGCCTTTCTGTTCTGCCATCTCACACTTGGTAGCTCCTTAGCATTTTGAATGACTTTTTCACCTGTCATCTGATTTAGGCTTTATAATACCCTATGATGTAGGTAAATTAGAGCTTAAGTCACAGATTTCAGTGAAATAAACTCTTGACTACACTGTTGGTAAGTTACAAAGCTGGGTCTAGATGTTCTATCATGTGTCACACAATTTCCCCTTTTCACTTAGGATAACATAGTCTGGAATTATGTGTAGAAGATGAATTTGCAACTACAGGAGGATGGTAATGGGGAAAAGAAATCAAAATAAAGGTCATTGGCTTTTTCAGTGACATGAGGAAGAATAAGCTTTTAAATAACTCCTCCTCTGCTTAAGAAGTGTGGCAAAAATTATACTATGTAAAACAAAAATAAATTCAAAGGCTATCATAGTACTCTTGGGTTTTCAAGGGTATTTTTAAAGACTTTTTATTTTACTGATGTATATGTATGAATGTTTGCATGACATATGTGTCTGTGCACCATGTGCATGCCTGGTGCTCATGTAAGTCAGAAGAGAGCTTCCCCTGGAACTGAAGTATAAACTGAAGGTATAAACCAGTGTGTTGGTGCTAGGAATCAAATCAGGGTCCTATGCAAGAGCAAGTGTTCTTAATCAAGCCATCTCTCCAGCCCAACTCTTGGGTCATAAAGGATAGAAATCTCAAGCATACTTACAGAGCTCCTTTGAATAGAACATGAAGAACTACTTTGCCTAAGAAATTGGTAGAAATTTGAGGAAACTGTAGGAAACCTGGGAGGGAGGAAAAGAAAATCACAGAATAGAAAAACAGTAGCTAGAACTCTGTTAACATGCCCATCAACAAGTTCTGCTTGTGGGATATAGATGACTTTGCATTCTTTCTGTTAGAAAGTGTTTAGCTTGGCTCCCAGGTGCATCTCCTGGGAGATTCCTGATCCTGTCAAGTTGATGATGAAGCCTCACCATTGCAGCTTCCTAATTTCCATTGTTCCCAGGCTGCCTACCAATCCAAAGTCACATGCTCTGCCCCTTGATTTTGTTCTTTGTATCACCCAGGATTTTCTCACAGGCAAAAATGTAGAAAGACCTGCTTAATGGACTTGCTTAGTAAAGAAAACAAAACTATTTGGAATAGAAGGATATCTAGATGCAGAATAACTGTCTTCCTAATCTGCCTCCTTGAAGTTGAAAGTTTTCCTGTGTCCTACCCAGTCCACAGCCTCTCAGACCCAAATAAACACATACAGGCTTATATTATTTTTAAACTATGGCCATAGCAGGCTTCTTGCTAGCTAGCTTTTACATCTTAAATTAACCCTTGTGGCTCACCAGTACCTCTATAGCTTGCTCCTCCTGGCAGTGGCTAGCAGCATCTCCTCTGCTCTGCTCTTTATCTTTTTTCCCTCTCTAGTTAGAATGTCCCACCTAACCTTATTCTGCCTCACTATTGGCCAAACAGCTTTATTTATTAACCAATCAGAGCAACACATATTCACAGCATACACAATGATAGTCCATAGCACTTGCCCTTTTCTGTTCAATCAAAAAGGAAGGTTTTAAATTTAACATAGTAAAATTACATACAACAAAACAGTTATCAAGCAAGAATCACAGTTACAATATCCAGTCCACTTACGCAAAAATCCACCACGCACCACACTGTGCAGCTTGGAGACACTTCTATGTACTGTGGTGGGAATCTGCAGCCATGCTGCTTAGCTCACAGTGGCTGGTGGCCAGCTCCATCTCACAGGTAACTGTCAGGAGACGAGTTTGCGCTGCTGCTGGCATAAGACTGTGAGACTAGGAAGCCCAGTGTGGCCCTGTTTCTTCTGTGGCTTCTGTGCATTTAGAATCTTTAAAATTTCTTAGGTCTATAAGGCTCAATGCCCAATGGTGAGTGCCACCTCCTGACTTATTAGATTCCCTTTAGTTGGCCTCTTATGGTTGGTCACCAGAGGGCTCAGTAGTCCAGGCATCACATTCCTACAGTATCTCTTTCAAATACAGAACTTGTATTTTCTTATTTGTATCTTTCTGCAGTCAAGGAAAGGGTTTGTGAGAAGTCTCCCAGGAGTCTCCACAGAACTCATTGCATCATCATGTCTGCATTCACTAGAAGCAGCAGAGGAGGAGGTGGTTTTTCTTACTCAAAAGTCGAGGGAGGAGATTGCAAGTTCAGGACCAGCCAAGGCTACACAGAGAGTTCTACTACAAGCTAGCCTAGGCTATGTAGTGTGGCCTTGCTAAACAAACAAAAACACTGTAAAAAATGAAAACACACAATTCTGAGGCTTATGAATAAGATAGATGGATCACAAACAAAATTAAGATAAGATTCACCAAGATAAGAAGAAAGAAATGGCTGTGAGGTGGGTAGCCCTGCTGCAGCTGCAACTTATAGCAAATACTTAGGTCTGCTTCAGTCATATTTGGCCTCGACTGTGTGCAAAGACTTCTAATAAAACATATTTTGTTACTGCCAGGTATAGTGGCACATGCTTTCAATCCCAACACTCTGGAAACAGAGACAGAGTAATCTCTATAAGTTTGAGGCCATCCTGGTCTATCTAAAGAGTTCCAGGACAGCCAGGACTACATAGAAAGATCCTGTCTCAAAATTAAAAAGTAAGTAAATATATGTAGTATTTGTTGTAACTACCATGGGGATAATTTAAACTTTAGATGTTTGGATAAATATAGATATCATTTGCTTTTTCTCTCAATTTTCTACATGTCTTACCTTTTTATTATTTAATATAGAAAATTATTAATATACAAAAATCCTTGAGTCTTAAAAAATGTATTTTTACCCTTCTAGTGTCAAAATTTGTTTGTTTGTTTGAGACAGAGTTTCTCTGTATAACCCTGACTGTCCTGGAACTCGATCTGTAGACCAGACTGACCTCAAACTCACAGAGATCTGCCTGCCTCTGCCTCTCAAGTGCTGGGATTAAAGGCATGTGCCACCCTACCCCACCTCCATCCTCACATAATGTTTAATGATTAAAAACTTAAAGTTTTCTAACAATAATTCCCAAGTAGGTTTAATGTCTTACTTTACATCTGTTCATATAGTCCTTGTTCATTCATTCAACAATTCATTTAGGTTGATTTTCATTATGTTATAATGGAAGGCATGGATTAGTAAGAAAAAGCCCAGACAAAAAGAGAATTTATGTAAGCTCAAAACTAAGGCAACCTTTCTACTTGAGAACATCATTAAAGACGAAGCCATGGAAGAGAATGAGGCTGACATGGATGTGCCCCACCCTTGTGTTTCATAACAAGATTCTCCATTTCCCTGTATGGTTTTCTGCACTGTTTGTATACTACACTGAGTCTTACCCAAGCAAAGAAAGACAGACAGTGAAAACTGGGAGGAAAAGGAGAGAGAACAGAAGTTCAAAAGATTAAATTGCAGGGGGAGGTTATCGTGGTAGGAGATTGGAATTTGAAGACAAATATAATGGAGCAGAAGCAGCTGTTGTGTGTTAGCCTCTGAGTGGGGGTGGGGAGGAGGGAGTGAGGACAGCCATGGAGATGGGGCCCTTCACAGTGCTCTGTGAAGAAAGTAAGTGACTAAGTTGAGTTACTTTGAGACTTATGTTTGGCCTATGCACTGCTTTGTGTGTTCTTTACCACGATGCTGCCCTTTGGGTTATTACTGCACGGGAGCCACAACTCTATTTGATTGCCAACGACAGATGTTAGTCATACTAGTCAGTCATAAATTTTGGCTCAATTCTAGGCTGATAAGCCCTAGAATGTGATCTTGGACTTTATAAGGCTGTAGTGCCGACCCTGATCGTCTTTTCTGTGGTATACACACACACACACACACACACACACACACACACACACACACACACACACACTCATGTGACAGGATAGAGGACTCTTGTGCATTTCATATGATCCAGATAGCCTCAGAAGAGAGGCACTCTCATGTCTAGCATCCACATCAAACCCTAGCAAAATAACACTGATCACGTCACACTTGAGGCAGGAGAAGAGCAGGTGGCATTCAGATGAGGACACTAGTACTATGCTGGAATGGACTTCTCAAGAATATTCCAGATATTAGGTATAGGTGACATTGTCAAACAAGTCTTCAAGTTGTGTTACTTACACTGTTATCACCTTATGAGGTAGAATTTTAACTTAACCTGAGATCTCTAATCATCCTTTTAAATGTTTTCCCAAGGATGACACTACAAGGTAGCTTTGAAATCAAAGTTAGTATGTGTGCAACAAAAACTAAAAAAAGCTGAGGTCTAAAGCTATAATGCTGTTACAATGATTAAGGCAAATATTCATGGCTGGAGAAAAGATGAGCTGACATTTAAATGTCCTTTGTAGGCCCCACAAGAAGAGAAAATACACACTGGAAGATAAGCCTGTGTTTTGTTTGTTATTGAGACACACTCAAAAGAATTGCCATTACATCCAGACAGTACAATTAAAAGACATTAGAAACAGATTGTAGAGTTTACAAGCTAGGGAAGTTGTACACCCACTTCACACACTATGGACTATAATTCAGATGTCAAGGATCTGTTAAAGACTACTTGTTGATTTCTATACAAGGGCTTTTATCTCCAATGATAAGAATCATTGTAGCAGGGGAATGTCTGAACTTAAGAAGATAGCAAATGGGGATAGAACCCTAGATTCTTTTTACAAAAGTGTTGCTTAGTGTTCATGAGCTCTGGTTACATAAGTGCGGGTCAATGGGATAATATACATAACTGTAGGTAATCAAAGGTGGCTCAAAAATGCTGTAGGCTCTGACTATGAGGTTTTCTTAGACTGTGCAGGAACATACATCCTTTGGTAGAGAAATACACTGAGGATATATCGTAAATAAACTAGAAATTGGTTCTTGTAGTCATGAGATTGAACTATTGTTGCCAGTTCCTCCCTGGCATGTAATTATTCACGATAGTTGTGGCTTTCCTACTGATTTCTGTAATGTCTCCCTGTTGTTAGTTTTTGTTTGTTTGTTTGTTTTGTTTTTTTACTGTTTTTACTCTTTACTCAGTGTCTTTTGAGGTGGGGACTGCCACCCAGCTCCCAAATAAATCACATGGCTTATTCTTTATTATGAGTGCCTAGCCTTAGCTTGGCTTATTTTTTTAATGAGATTTTTCTCAACTTAAATTATCCCATCTACCTTTTGCCTCCGGACTTTTTTATCTTTCTGTATGTCTGTATACCTTTTTTTACTTGTTACTCCATGACTTGCTATGTAGCTGGGTGGCTGACCCCTAATGTTGTCTTCTCCTTCTCCTTTCACTCCTCAGTCTTCTCTTCTTTTTCTCCTTCTATTTATTCTCTCTGCTTGACAGCCCCACCTATCCTTTCTCTTGCCTTGCTATTGGCCATTTGGCTCTTTATTAGGCCAATCAGGTGTTCTAGACAGGCAAAGTAATACAGCTTCACAGAGTTAAACAAATGCAACACTAAAGAATGCAATGTATCTTTGCATCATCAAACAAATATTCCACAGCATAAACAAATGTAACACATCTTCCACTAGTGTTCTACAACATCTCCCTGATGCATCAATGTTGGGCTTGACCAAAACCTTAAAATATTTGACCAAAAGTATTGGTAAGTAAGTGACAGAGTGTCTAATCTACGATCCCACCTCAGCAAGACACTCCGTCTTCATCAACTTCTGCCCCCACAGTGAGGCTATATGGCCTGAGTAGCTGCTGTTCTGGGTAGAGAACTAGAAATACATGAAGTTAGACCTCACCCCAACTTGTTAGACTGGATCTCAAAGCTGCAACCTGCATTTGAGTCAAATAAAATTAGTTGTAGCAAATTAAGTCACAGTCCCAAGAGAAAGAAACAAATGCCTGTTTTCTTAAGATATTGAATTTTATGGTGTTTTTAATGCTACTCTTGTAGTAGCTGACTAATAGAGTAACATTTGTACCTCTCTGACCAAATTTTCTGAAGTTGGTGGTGTATCTAACAACTCATAACATTGTAGAATAGAAGAATTTTAGTAATGGCAAAATTAATCAATTTATTGGAATTTGTTGAAAGAGATATGAAAGCATGCATAAATCTTCAAATCCAGAATCCTAACCTAATCTGAGAGTCAAGAAGTGTTTCTCTGGGGACATGACATCAAAGCTGACACCCAGCCCTTGGATAACAAGTTAGAAGATGTGTCAGTATACAAGGGAAAGGAGCAGAGTTCAGACTGCCATTGACCCAAGCAGATGATTGAGTACAGATTTGTATCTGGAGAGAGAAGTAGCAGCAAGTGAGTGTCAGAACTGTGGTGGTCAAGATTCACATGTTGAAGCACCAGCCCCTAGTACCTTGAAATGTGAAGTGCAGTCCTGTCTGTTAACACTTCAGGAGAAAATGGGCTCGATGCTGGTTGTGTCCTCAGAAGCTGAAAGGTCTCCTTTTCATACTCAGAGATAGAATACACGATCTTGGAATTTCTGTGGGGAAACTAGGTGAGGTAGAACTTCTTAAGTTAAACTTTCAGTGACAACCACAGACTAGAAACCTATATACAGGCACAGGGAAGGGCTGGAGGAGAAAGCTTGTTCATGAAGAATGGTGGTTCTCAACCTGTGGGTCAAAACCCTTGGGGGGTTGAACGACCCTTTCACAGAGGTTGCATATCAGATATCCTACATATCAAATATTTACATTACAATTCATAACTGTAGCAAAATTACAGTTATGAAGTAGCAACAAAATAATTTTGTGGTTGGGGGTTACCACAACATGAGGAACTGTATTAAAGGGTCATGCATTAGTAAAGTTGAGAATCTGATGTAGACCTTGGTACACAGTGGAAAATGGCCCACCCCAGGAATCTGTAGTCACAGACATGTCCCTCTTCTAAGCTCAATGTGAAGGCTGCATGCCACTAACAAATACCATGTTCAGATGTTTCAAGGTGAGAACAAATCAGACTGAGATAAAACCTCACCCCTGGCCATATGTAATGTTTGCAGATGATACCTTGAAAGATGAACACCCCACTCAAAATTATAAACAGGTATGGAAACAGTTTACCTTAAAAGACTTATAAAAGAGAAGAGCAGACTGTGAACCAAAATATTTCAGATTATACAACTATCAGAGATCTGTCATGTGATGTCTGGGTCTAAAATGATTGAAACTGAAATAGAAAAAATTTAAAAAATCATTAAAAGTGAGATGCAGTGCTAGCCCCAATGGCATGAGCTCAGGAGAAGTGTCCCCACCCCTCACAGGGCAGTGCAGGAGAGCTGACCCTGGTGGCCTGGGCATGGGAGAACTGGCAGGATGACCAACTCAGCTGCCATGCAGTCTCAGATCCAGGGCTTTGAGCTGGCCCACTCCAACATCTACCCCACCTATGAGTGGCTGGAATGTGTGAAGAGGTTGATCCTACAGAACCAAAGCTGCAGGATCTCCATGACATAGGACAATAGCAGGGTATCAAAGAGGAGTCTCGATGAGAGTCCAGTATTGATGGTGTAACAGAAGTTAGAGGTCTTCACTCATTACAATGAACATTTTCAACTAAAGCTGTTTGGACAAAAGGACTTACTGTGTGACACTGTAATACACTGCAACTTCCATGGCAAGATTTTTTTTAATTTTTTAATTTTAATTTTTTATTTTATTTTGGGGAGAGGTTATAAGGTTTGGAGGGCAAACATGGAAGGACTAGGAAATGAGTGGGATTGGGGTACAAGATGTGAAATTCATGAAGAATCAATTAAAAATTATGAAAAAAGTGAGATGCAGATACTTGTGAAAAGAATCACTTAGGATGAGAACAATAAATTATAACCCTGAAATTTAAATATAGTCAATGATTTTCAAAGGCATATTAATAGAGTTTAGAAAGAAATTGTCAACCAAACGATATAGCTGAGGTTATAAAGACACATATCACATGATATATATTATATATAATCAGATATGACTTCTTTATGAATTTATACACAGAAATAGAAATATATAGATGTACGTATATATATATTTGTGTGTGTACATAAAGTATAGAAATAAAATAGTTCCCTAAAATAGGAATTTCATTAGGATTCAGCAGAGGAAATAAAAAATATAACTTATTAAAACAGATTATTTTCAAAGGAATGATAATGAAATTGACAACAGAACTACTACTATAACTAATACTACATTATTATCATTGCAGTACTGGAGATTGAACATAAGGACTGTGTATCTCAAATAAACATTCTACCATTGAGCTACATCCCTAATGAAAGTAGACTTCTTAGAAGCAACATAACAGATAAAATAGCATAAAGTATCATCTGCAAGACTTTCAGAGAAAATACTCAACAATCAACAGTTTTATAGCCATATGTATTCCATTTCCTATGCCTACATCATCCAACAATTATGTCAATTACAAATTTTTCTTTCCACATAAATAATGAGAAACTTGGTCTCACAGAATGTTGTAGACTACTTGAATCAAAATATTACAGAAAGAAACTGTATCCTGACAAAAATTATATATGATGTATAACTGGTGATTAGTAACTGTGGAGGACCCAGCCACAACTGGCGCATCTATATCACAGCCCTCCCACAATGCTCAGGGCCCATCACAGAAGAAGGAGCAGGAAGATGGGAAGATGTGAAATAGTGTCTTCTAGACATACAGCACATTGCATTCATGAACTCACACCTCTGGTTGCCTGCACAAGACCTGTACAGAATTAAGACAATCAATACTCCCGTGTGGATAGAAGAGTTCATGAGATCCCACCCAAAATTGAGCAAGTGATAGCTGTTGACAAAGTATTACTGAGTGTGATGGTTTGAATAAGAATGGCCACCATAGCCTTATAGATTCAAATGCTTGATCACCAAGGAGTGGCACTATTTGAAAGGATGCGGAGGTGTGGTCTTATTGGAGGAAATGTGTCACTGGGGGTAGGCTTGAGGTTTCAGAAGCCCATGCCAAACCCAGGGTCTCTCTCTTCCTTCTATCTTCAGAACTATATGTAGAACTCTAGGCTACCATGTCTGCCTTCATACCCCCATGCTCCTTGCCATGAGGATAATGGTCTAAACCTTTGAAACTGTAAGCAAGCTCCAGTTAAATGCTTTCTTTTATAAGAGTTGCCATGGTCATAGTGTCTCTTCACAACAGTAGAACACTGAATAAGACACTGAGGAAAACTATGCCCTTTGTGGTTCTTAGTCTGGTTAATAAAAGAATTTAGAAACAGATTCAAAAGTGAGCTCAAAGATAATTTTATTAGAGTTTACAGGAAAATCACCAGCGCAAGCAAGCTATAAATCTCAGCAGCTGCCAGGAGACCTAAAGAAAAGAGAATGCCATGGTGTTTGCAATGAATGTTAGACAAGCAACCACTGATGAAAGGAGAGGAAGACATCAGAGAAAAAGTGAAAAAGCCCAGAGTGACCAGGAGAGCATTCTTAGCCTTGGGCCAGTATCCAAAAAAGTAATAAGTAAAGTGAAATTTACATGTTTCTTAGTCCTAACTCATAAAAGCAGCCAGGCCAGTGCCATAGGCTCTGCAAGCCTCTGCACTAAAGGCTTCTGAGAAGAAAAAGTACGTTATCTCATTAAGGTGACAATAATCCTTTTTATCTCATTTTGGGTAGCCTAACGTCCTTTCTATTGCTGTTTTGAGACAGGATTGAGGCAGTTTATAGAATAAAGAGTTTATTTGCAGCTTATACTTTCAGAGGGTTAGAGTCCATGACAGTCATGGCAGGGAGCGTTGATAACAGACAGGCATGACACTGGAGCAGTAGCTGAGAGCTCACATCTTTAGACAACAACTACAAAAAAGAGAGAACACGAGAGACACTGGAAACTTTGGACCTCAAAGCCCACTCCCAGTTACACACCTTCTCCAATAAGGCCATACTAACCCTGCCCAAACAGTTCACCAACTGGTGACTATGTATTCAAATATATGACACTATAAGGGCCATTCTCATTCAAATCACCACACTTAGAAGCCTAGGTCTCCTCCCAGGGCTAAAGTTGAAACTTAGAACAAAGCCCAGACACATTCACCTTATCATATGGTAATCTGAATTCCAAGGAATGGCAAAGCAGATGTACTACTGAGGCTAGTAACAGGAGAGAGTCAATTTTCTTCAGCAGTGTGGCCCTGGGGAGTCAGCCATGCTCCTGTGGGTGGCCCTACACCCATGCAGATGGACAATGCTAAATGGATTCAGTGGGCTCTAGAAAAGAAGACAGAAGGTTGAGAGGAGGTTTGTGTGCACACACACACATACACACACAGACACACACAGACACACACACACACACACACACACACACACACACACCTCTAAGGGCTCACTGACTGGGAGGCTGGGTTGGTGTTGACCTGGGTCTGACTACACAATGATGATTGTCCTTCTGATGGGATAAACAGCTGGACAGATGGTAAGGTGGCCAGATGACCTGGTAAGGCCTCCTGACAAGTGCCCCTCAGAAAGCCCACTAAGAGGCGGCTCCTCCCCTGGAGCTGCTCAAGACCAGGTCTACGAGGTTTATAAGCTCCAGTCCATAGACCTGCCATGTGATTTTTCCTCCTCCCTTACCTTGAGATCTCTCAGGAGTGCTTTGCTCATTAGACCTGAACTTTTAATTTGGCTTGATCTAGCTTATTGTGTCAGCAGAGAAACCCACAACTGGGGATTCAAAAATATTTATCAGAGAGCAATAGTGGACAATATCCAGCATCCGCCTCTGACCTCCATTTGCACAACCCCACAGGTACAAACACAAAATAGAATAGGTCTGGGGATATAGTTTAGTCAGTAAAATGTTTGCTAGACAAGCATGAATCCTAGCACCCAGCAATTTAAGGTTTGGCTCACACAGTCAGAAAATGCTAGAGAAACATGGTAAAGACAGGTCCAGACAGAAGAAAACCTCTAAACAAGTTACAGTGTTTTTAAAAATGTGCATAGGTTTAAGAAAGAAAAGAAAATGGGTATAGACAGTCATAGAAAATAAATAGTTTATAAATAATGAAATAAGGACTTTAAAAAGAGAGTAAAGTAATATAAAGGGAAAAAGACACATAACGATGGGAAATTCACAGGGAGTCTGGATCCTGTATGGTATTGCATTGACTTTTAATTTTTTAATGCTGATGATTGAATGACAGCTTCTGGGAGACATGGGATTGTAAAAGGGACAGTTAAGTTAAATCAGCCTAGATACTTTAGGGATACCTTAACTTTAAAATGGAAGTCAGAAAATGTATTGAGTTGGGGAAGAGGTTATGCTTTTGTTTCCACAGGAAATGAAAGGTTGTGGATTCATTAAAGGTTAATAGAGATCAGGTTTGATCAGGGGAGACCTTGGCTATAGACATAAAGAAATAAACCAAGAAAAACTACAAGACAGGTAATGTATATGCTGATCCCTTGACATGGGAACAGTTCTGTGACTGTACAGCAAATGTTACAACTAGTTTTCCCAGGACTTGACCATTATCTCAATTTTCTCAAGATCCCCTAAAGATGCTATTGCTACCACACAATAGGAAGCAGTCTAGAGAACACAATGCCCATAGTCACAACAGGTGGGGGAGGTGGTTATTGATCATTTTGGTGGGTTATGGATGTTTGTTATCATTTAGTGGGGATGTAGAAATATAGGATAAAAACACAACTACTAACCTCAAATATTTTCCATTGGTATGGATTTTGGTATATTGATACAAATTTGAAGTTATTTTTGTTATACTATATGTATATTTTTACTCTTGTTTGGGGTATTGCCCTTATGCAGCTCACTTAAAAATGTAATATATAATTAAGAAATATGGGTTAGTAGTCATCTATAAGAATCAAACTTGTAGTTATGTTAGGTATGTTTTCAAGATTAAACAGATATATTTTAGGTAGATAGATATTCTTCAAATGCTTCAGAGATCCACAGGATAAGACATTTAGGATGTTTAATAACCTAAGGCTCTTCATGACAGTGAGATACATCTTCTCCTGACAGAACCAATTTACTTCATAAAAAGATGATGAGCATTAAAGAACCTCCATATGGAGTTTACTTTCAATGGCAAAGCTAGCCATTTAGGCAAGAAACTGCCCTATCTTGACTACTGACAGTATGCTGTACAAACTGGACAAGAAAACACAAAAGAAAGTGACTGCTGAACTTTGCTAAAACAAGGCAGGACAGTCCTTTAAAATTCTTTCTTCATAGAAAAGTCTATTAGATACTCTAGGCTTGTAGGTTGACCTCAACATTACAGAAGAACCTTGGGTGACTGTTCAGGCAGCCAGATGTCTCTGTCTTTTCTATAGTTTTGAAAGTTGCTTGCTCTACATTTTCTGTTTATTCAGGTAATAACCTTCTGGGGTCTTTGATGGAGTTGAAGACTAGATAATTATAATTACAGTTTTCCTTAGTTATGATAGATTGTAAATTAAGTACATAATTTGTACTCATCAAGATAGATAATAGAGTAATTTCTCTGAATTTGCCAACATAAATGGACTGGATATTGTAGATGTGATTCTTACTTGATAACTGTTCTTATTGTATATAATTTTACTATGTTAAAGTTAAAACCCTTTTTATTTAGACAAAAAGGGGGAAATATTGTGGAATATTACTTAAAATATGTAAAGATGTGTTACATTTGTTTATGCTATATTTGTTTAATTCTGTAAAGATGTGTTGCTGTTTTTACCTTGCCTGCCTAAAGTACCTGATTGGTCTAATAAAAACCTAGGTCTAATAAAAAGCTAGGCAGTAAAGGGATAGGTGGGGCTGTCAGGCGGAGAGCATAAGTAGCATGAAAAGAGAAAAGAGAGAAGAGTAGTGAAAGAGGAGAAAAAGAGGGAAATGCCCGGAGTCAGCCAGCCAGCCAGCCAGCAGCCAGTCAGACATGGAGTCAGACATACAGAAGGCAAGAAAGGTAAAAAGCCCAGAGGCGAAATGTAGATGAAGAGAAACAGGTTAATATAACTTGTAAGAGCTAGCAAGAAATGAATATAATAAGATAAGGCTGAGCATTCATAACTAATAATAAATCTCTGTGTCATGATTTGGGAGCTGGTTGGTGGCCCAAGAGAAAGCCTGCTATATGGGCCAACAGTTCATCAGTATTCAGGAAAATAAGTTGTTTTTACTGTGTGCCCAGATTTTGTTTAGATCTTGATTATTTCAAAACAAAACAAAAAACCAACAGCAACGATTAGCCAAAAAAAAAAAAAAAAGTTTTTAAATGAATGGTGTAGATTAAGTAGTGAGTGAAGATAAACATGTACCTCTTAAAATTTAGAATGAGAAGAAATAAGAAAATTCATGAAATCAATAATCAAGGAACACTGAGGGCTGGGCTCTCAGAAATAAAAGAACGCAAAGTTAAAATGTCAAACAATAATATAAATTAAGTTGAAAAAAGAAACACACACACAAAAGAAAGAAGCCACATTCTTACCTTTGCTCACTGCAGGCAGGTGGAATGGGTGTACTCTTATTTAGCCAAGGGATGCTACTACAGAGAACAAAACCTAGTCAATACTGAGCCTTTTGAAATGCAAACCTCCAGATCTTAAAACATGACTGTGAATGGAAGATTTGAGGAGAAAAGACCAAAACACCATTTTATCTCCCCATATTACACAAAGACCCATCAGCTCAAAGGGCAGCAGAAATGGTTGGAAGAAAAGCACAGGGCTCTGGGTGTTTGCGGTGTCCGTGTTGAATGCCCGACCTTCCTGCACCCAGCTGGGCAAGAGGCTGTAAGAGCAGAGAGCTCTGGGGTCTTGTAACTTGGCCAGGAGGCTAGCAGCCTGATTCTCCTGTTTGCAAATCACAGAGGTAGCTGTGTGGAGTGTTTGAGTAGCTAGTCTGTAAGAGTCTCTGTGTTTGTATGAATTCTGCAGGCCCAAACAGCTGGAAAGGCCTCACACTGAACACACCAAAGTTAAGGGTGGAGTAACAGTAAGTTTAGAAGAAAGAATGAATAAGGGACCAGATTGGATAACGACAGCTCAGATACCTGCACACATCGATGCTTGGGTATGAAATGAATATCATCCCAGGTTTTTGTTTTTTTGCAAGCTATCCTGGACATAGTTCTGAAAGTTTTTTTTGTTTTTTGTAAATTTGGTTGGATGGATGGATGGATGGATGGATGGATGGATGGATGGATGGATACATGAGTTAGTAAAAAATAAAATGGGAGTCTAATTTAAAAACCCTCTGTTAAGGATTTCCCCATGGAAACTACCAAAAGCCAGCCAAGCTCCCCACAGGTACTATGCCCACCACTCTCCAGATCGTCTACTGAGACCAGACAACAGGAGCTCATGGCCTTTCCATCTGCAGCTGAAGTGGGCCATGGTCACCAGTAATCTTTTTGCTTTGCAAAACAGCGTATTAGGAAAAGACAGCATTGGGTGCTGCAGAATAAGAGAATTGTTTAAAAAGCAAAATGACTTCCAAGCAAGTTTGCTTGTTTACTGAAGAAAAATAAAGAGCAGTTGAGTTCTTTTATACCCTGTGTGGAATCTCCTTTTTATCTTGTTCTTTATGGGCTTTATACTTAGGGAGATGTTAATGGGAAGAAATTTGTGATTCCAAGGAAGTCTACAAATGTACACTCATATAGCATAACCAAGGCACAGTCTTATGCAGATTTTTTTTTCTCTGTTTTAGTCTCCAGTTCTTAGAGGAAAATGTCGGTGCAGTGATGTGTCACAGCTGCTATTAGAGAAGTCCAAGGCAAAAAGCAAGGCAGGATGATCAGCCTTGGCAGTCCCCACATGCAGCGCGATTATATTGTAATACTGTTTGATGCAATCATATGTTTGATCAGTTTCAAGAGATGAATATCACCTCACTTCAAACAATATGGTACAGTCTCATTGTATGGAATTATGGCTGCTGTCAATCAGCATATGGCATAACCCTTAAAGTGCCAGCTTTGGGGAATGTCATAAAAATGATTGCAACACTTGCATTAATTAGTAAGTTTTTGCACTAAAATGAAGCAAAACCTGTTAAGACAATTTATGTGCTGTATCTCTTGCTTGTTTTTGTTATCACAGAAATGTGTATGTTACCCATATGTGTACACATGCACCTGATTAGCCTAGTGGTTGTTATACCAGCCATTCTTATAAATATGGGATGCCTGTGAGCCCCTTGGTATGAATGGAGACATGTTTTGTACTTTATTTAATGATTTCCTCAGAATACACCAGCTAAAATAAGAAGTCAGTGGAAAGTAGGGTAAGCATTCAATGACCAACAGATTTTTTTATCTTGATATAACAAATTCAAAATTTAAGCCCATCAAATAAGAAATAAATGATAGTTAGATTTGTTTAGATGAGATACAGAATCATAATCTTTGGAATATTATTAATTTCACTTTTCCAAAATTAGTAGACTTGGCATTTTGAATAAATAAGAATTATCCTCATTTTTTCCCACATTAAGCAGGGACTATTTGTTTCTTTTTAATTGAAGTTACAATTTTTGTCTAAAATTAGTTATTCTTTGCTCTTCCTTCATAGGACAGTAGTAGCTGCCTCCACTGTGTGCATCATTGGAGGGATACTCCCACCTTGATATGACACATGGCATTGTGATCCAAGACTTCCCACATTCCCTTGTTCAAGATGGCCAATGGCCCCAGATTCACTGTGTTTGTTGAAAACATTATATATCATTGGATTATTGTGAGTTCTATTTTTTCCAAAGAATTCCTTTCCAATAGCATTTTTTTTTAAATTCTCCTACCCACATTTTGGGTTTCCTTTGTTCCTTTTATCAATTGAAAAGTCACTTCTGTGATAGACAGACATAGAATATTGTTATCAATGCCCCCACCTTCTCATATGTGTGGCCTTGTGTAATTTACTCCATTTGAATGCAGACAGGGTCTTGTGTCTTGCTTCTGAAGCCTAGAATATGGACAAGGTTATTAAATCAGCCCCATGGTTAAGTCATACAAGACTGGCTTCTGTCTTGCTTGCAGAGTCGCTCACAATTTCTGTGTTATCCCCTTGTGGCCAGCAAGGAAATGAGATTTATTCCAATAGTCTGTGATGAACCTAATCCTACCAACCAGGATTATATGAGCCTGGATGGGGATTCTGCCTTAGTGAAACATTTATTATTTATTGGTGGTCTAGGAACTTGAAGCCAACCCTTTCATATGGAGGCAAGGAAAACACTCTGTTCCAGGCTGGCAGATGACCTTGGTGTAATGTGCCAACAGCTAACATCTGGGCTGCGCTTTCCAATGAGACATGAAGTAGGACACCCTGCTAAACTGTACCCACTTCTAAAAACCACAGATACTGCGAGGTAATACTTGTGTTTTACTCTGAGCTCCTCAAGTCTGGGTTAATTTGTTACACAGTAATAGAGAGCTGAAGCATCCACTCCTACTGAACACACACTAGCTCCTCACAGAGCCTGTGTGGTGCTTGGTAGAATGACGTAGTTGGGAACAAATGTCTTTATACTTTTGCTTCTATGATCTTCAGCCAATAGAAAGTTTCAGTACAATGGCAGGTTTAGGAGAAGAGCTGATCTAGAAAGGCTCTGTGAGCTTCCCACAAAGATCCTACTGTCTTTCATGGGCAAGAGATGTTGACCTTCACTACTCTTTTGATTAGGATTATAAAACTTTAAGGTTTGTATTTTTAAAAATTTCTGATACTGATTTGGTTCCATCAAGATACTGGGACTACAGAAATATGAAATGGCTTTTTTTTCATGTTGCCAATGTTATTTTCAAAGATACAGCTGTATTATTTTCTGCATCATCATCACCATCAGATCAACAGTTTATTGAATTTAGGGTTTGTGGGAGAATTAATAATCTAACTACAGCCTTCAAGAGAAACTAAGATATGGGTTTTATTCTTCTTGTGGCACCCTGAAGGATGTGTACTAGAAAAGGGCCACAGAGTCTGTATGTTAGTCTGTATGTAGTTATTGTTTACTCAGCCATCCATAGTAGTAGAGAATAGTAGTGGTTAAAATGTTACCACTAATAATCAAACTTTTTTTTTATTCTGAAAGTCATTATAACTATTTGATCTCTCCCACATGTATTTAGGCTAATATTATGGTTATTATGGTCTCCCCACTGCCTTGGATTCAAATCTCCTGTTGGTGTAAAGGGACAACCTACTTGGATCGGAGAGGAGAGTCAGTTAGGTCACAGACATATTCTATTAAGGGGTTGGGGGGGGGGGGGGACGACGTTGTCCAGGTGTGACTTATCAAGAATTTCTTTACTTAAAGTTTCTTCAGTAATGGAGGGTTTGAAACAGTAATAAAAATGTGAGACAGTTATTAGATTAACAACATTTAAATGAATTTTAATGAATTTTAAATAAATTATATCTAGTCTAGGTTATAGGGAAAATGACTTCTGCACAGTTGGTGGGAGTATAAATTGGCACAGCCTGTTTATAGAGCAATTTAACAAAATTTCTTCAACATTTTAAGTCCATTTCATGTCTAAGAATTTATGCCAAGAAAAGATTTCTGAATTTATGTTAAAAAGTGTTCATTAAAACACTGTGGATGAGAACAAAAAATTAATGCAACCTAATACTTGTCAGTAGACTTAAATATATTGTGAAATAAACAAAATGAAGGTGACTACAGCTAGTTAAAGGGAAATATTTGTACAGGTACTCACAATGTATCAATATTTTTTAAAGTTAGTCATTACATATATACACACACAATCAAATCTGTTGTTAAAAATGTCAGTCTTGTATATGCACAATAAAGCTATCAAGAGCATTAGCAACACCAATCATTAAAATTGGTTTCTCTAATGGAGAAATTATCCTAAGATATTTGAATTTTTTCAGTGACCATGGTTAATCTAAAAGGCAAGCTGTTACATACCAAATATAAAAACAAGAGTCTATTTGAAACAAAATGAGAACTGCTACCTAAGAAAACACTATTTTAGTTACCCAGAATAAGTACACTGAACCAAAGCCCTTGAGATTTGATTTTCCACAGGACAAAAGGACAAAGAATGAGCTTGCAACTGATTGGTTACTATTCTATTGTTCAATGAGAATACACAGGCTAAGGGCATTGGAGATGGCTCAGCAGTTAGAGTACTTGTTGCTCTGGCAGAGGACTCTGATTCAGTTCGCAGCTTCTACTTGGTGGCTCGCAATCACACGTTGTTACTCCAATTCCTGGGGATCTGACTCCCTCTTCTGGACTCTGTGGGCACATGAATACATATGGTGCAGATAACAGACAAACAGGCAGGCACATCTATGAATAAAATAAAATAAAACTCTTTTTTAATTAAAAAAGGAAGTAAAAAGAAAATGAAAAATTAGATATAGGCAAAATACCAGGTTCGCTGTCAATACAAAAATTTCAAGGTCGTTGTCTTCAATAACAACCACAAGGAAAGGGTGTTTGGGGAGAATCTAGGGAACTGACTTGAACCGTGGCATCTGGCCATGTGTGAGCTCAGAGAAGCTTTGCTTGGTGCTTCCTGAGACTGTGTCAGAAGCTACAGGTCCAAGCTTTCTCTAAATGGCTGTGATGTGCTTCGCTATGCCTGTCGATCTGCCTGTCACCTATCTATGTACAAAGCACACTTACACATGCCAGTGTGTAAAGACTATGTAAGGTTAGAAGTAATGCAAATTGAGACATTAGACACACACACACACACACACACACACACACACACACACACACACGAACGTTCCTTTCCCTACACCAAACCATGAATTGACCTGCAATTCCAGTTATAAAAGTATATGACTTGTCAAAGAATGGATTGGTACTAATTATAAGAAATACTTTATTGTATTGTTTTGGTAGATCATTAGTGATGGGGCAGTTAGCAGTTTGACACCAGGAAAAACAGTTTCAACTCCATCAAGCTTAATTTTTAATTTGTTTTCAAAGCATTTTCTTTAGGAGTGTGTTTGGATAACATTGCCCTCTTCTTGAAAAAATGAGCTTGTATTTTGGTTCAAAATCATATCTGAACAAAAAAAAATGGCAGTCTGGCATATATAACAAGAAATGAAAGTCATCAAGTGGGCGGAGTGGTATGGTGTATGCTGCAGTCCCACTCACAGTAATGTAACTGGACTGCTCTTTAAATTAAGTGAATTTGTATGTCCGCTTTCTCTTAATGGAATCAGTTTTGATATACTCTTTGTTCGTGCTGTTACCCGCTTCAATCTGAGGGTTCTTTGTATTAACTTTTTAAAGTTACATTACAAAGAGGTTTTAAGATTTCCCAACAGGCTTTTATTTAACCGAAGCTTTTGATCTCAAACCTGCTGGGGCCTAGTGAAATCCTCACCAATTCTCCAGTAACTCTTCACTATTGGAATTTGAAAAGACCCACCTGAAGGATTTAACTCCCCGTAAGGTCCCCCCTGCCCTTCAGCTCACTCCTCTATTCAGGCTGACAGTGAGGGTTCTGGCAATCCCTTTGTGATCCCTAAGCAGCCCAAGGTGTCCTTTGCAGTTGTATTCCCAAGGAAATGAAAATCCGGAGGACACAGACCCATATACCTCATGTCCTGCCACCTTCAGTTGAAGGGGACCACGGGGAGTCTGCTTAACAACCTTTGCTACCTAAATACCTTTTGGACATGGGAACTCCATAAAAGAACTTTCATTGCATCCATTACCCTACTGCGGTGCATAACAAATTAGATTTAAAAGGCTACCTCTTCCCCTTACAGCCGTTTTCCTCATTTCTTTAAAATTTCAATTTAGTGTCTAGTGACAGAATCTTCTACCGTGTACTTTAAAACTCTATAATGTCAATCATTCTAACGGAACATTGGTTCCAAAGACCTAGATTTATGTTATTATAGACAAATCACACTTTAAAAGATCAAGTAGAGGAAGAAATAGAAAACGATGCTTAACAGATGTAGATGTATAACTGTCTGCAGCAAACACCAGTTGGGGATCACTTCAAAATAAAAGTTTGAATTAATTCTGTTTATCCCACAGTCCCCATTTTTGGAAAGAATTGGAAGTTGGGTTTGAAATGTATCTACTCTGTATATTAACCTGCTTAAGAAAGTGTAAACTAATTCTAAGAAAACTCTTGATTGTAGCGTTTAAACAGTTTGTTAATTAGTAACTGCTATACAGAGGCTTTAGGATCTAGAAACAACAGCAGGAATGGGAGCCCTATAAAGCCTTGCAAAGAGCATGATGTTTGCTGCCTTGGAGCAGAGAACAACTTCTCCTAAATATTTCTTGCTTTTCTATTAATATTATAAGACCTCTTAATTATTAGAAAAACACGCAACATTGGCTGCATATTGAGAAATATACATTGACTTCAAGAGATGTCATCATCTTATGATTAAGCCTCAAATTAGCCTCAACTTCATATCAAAAAACTGGGAAGAAGTCTCTTTGGAGGGGAACATGTTCTCTGTTCTGCACTCAAGGCTTCTTCAGGGTACACTGCACACGGCCTTTATCATTGACCTAATGGGGCTATTGGCACAGAATGGCTTTGCCCCCTTGGACTCTCGTGTAACTACAGAAAAATAGTCTCGACCAATTGGAATGTTTTCAATTTGGGCTAATGGAAAACCACTACCAAGCCTGTAGAACATGGCATGGTGGTTCATCTTGGTTTACTTATTTCTACAAACATATTTTACATGTCAGTTTGTTTCTCTTTCTGACTAGCTACCTAATAGATGTAGTCTCCAAAAGAGTCTGAAGCCTCTAGAAATGCTAAAAAGTTGATAGTTTGGTTAGGCTCAACCAGTGGACAATAAGCTGTGAGGATCTTCCTGGCTGTCCCCCAAAGCTGGGGTTGCAGGCACAAGTCACTGGACCTGACTCTTTATGTGTATACTGAGAGTTTGAATTCAGGTCTCCATGAATTCAAATTGCTCTTATCCACTGAGCTGTCTCCTCAGATGCCCCAGTGAATTCTTTTTTATCAATACACACAACATTATGCTGAGAATCTCAAGTGCTGACAGTTGTCCATCAAATGATATCACATAGAAATTTTGCCGGGCGGTGGTGGCGCACGCCTTTAATCCCAGCACTCGGGAGGCAGAGCCAGGTGGATCTCTGTGAGTTCAAGGCCAGCCTGGGCTACCAAGTGAGTTCCAGGAAAGGCTCAAAGCTACACAGAGAAACCCTGTCTCGAAAAACCAAATGGAAAAAAAAAAGAAATTTCATACTATTGACATTTATTATTACCATTGTCTGTTTGGGGGGAGGGTGGCTAGTTTGTGATAATGAAAGCCAAATCCTGGAGGATTTTCCTAAACAACAGATTTTGTAAGTAATTGATATTTTCTCTCTCTCTCTCTCTTTTTTAAAGCACTGTTTTCTTACATTTATAAACATTGCATTCAAGGATACCAGGGTTCTATATGATGCCTGATATCAGTGGTTTCAAAACTCAGCTTGGGCTGGCTCTTTCCCTATTGCTTGCATTTCAGCATTGAAATTTTAAAAAATTAAAAATCCAGCTCCAAAGGTTTGGTTGTGGCTACTGAATTATTTTAAAAGGTTATAGAGGACATTCTCTGTAATCAAGGTTAAGACAAGAAAAATGGCACCTCAGGGAGGATGTCAGCTGAACAGAAACTTGACCCAACACCAAGCTCACTATCAGACTCAACAGCTGCCACATCAACCAATGAGACTAGGAGAGAGGCAGCCAGGAAGTCAGGTGCCGAGGCTGGAGAGAATCCCTTTCAGAGGCACTGGCAGTCAGCCCTTCAGCTGCTCTACAACCACCGTACAAGCCCAGAGGTGTTGGATCTGATTTTGGACCACAGCGGGAGAGTGAAGTACAAACAATACTGTCAACAGCAAGACTGTCAAGTTAGCATGGATAATATATTCATGGGAAGAGATATTGCGCTGCTGTGAGGATCCTAGAAGGAAGGCGGGCCAAGGGAATGCACTGAGCGGCTCTGCAAGCACCAGCTACCCCTCACAGCAACTGAGTAGGAAGGCTCCCCTGGCCTCTGGCCTTTCCATACTTGCAGAAAGCAGGTCTTGTTGAGTGAGATCTCACAAGTCTGAAGAGAGGCTTAAGTACCTGCATAAGGACAGGGTATAGTCAGGAAGGATGCCATATTCAGATCTCAAAAGAAAGGGGGGTTTGAATTTGGCATGAGTAACAAAGAGCTGTCATGTTCCTTTCCTTCAGTAGAGAAAACAAGTGACCCAAAATAGGAAATAAATGACCCTTTCTGTGATTAGCAACTCATTGTGTTTGCTTCATGTCAAGAATGCTGTCAACAAACTAATAATAAATACTCACTGATCACCTCTCCAGACCAAAGCGAATAAGCAGAGAACACATGTGTGTGGCAGGTCTTGGATGACTGACATGTTTGCCGCTCCGGAGCCTGGGGCTTTTGGAGAGTGTTGCCTGACTACTGCAGCATTTCTCCAGCATTGAGCAGTGGGGTGGGGATTCAGAATTGTGAGCTCACTGTGCGGAAGCGGAAGGCTATCCTGGCCAGGTGACTGTCCGCTGTGTGGCCTCCAGACTGATAGTGTTATAACCATCACTGTGGTACTGAAACTTGGTATGACCCTCAGGAAAATCTCCCCGATTGACAAACATACTAGTTCTCTATAGCCAATACACCTGGTAGGGACCCTGAGGAGAGTATGTTTTTAGTAAACGCTTGTTAAGTTTAATAACAGCCACTAGGAATTGAGAGAATTCAGGAAGTTTGAAGCATAGTAGAAGTTCTACCATTTATTCATTTATTGAAGACTCTGTTTCTCTTGACTTTTTATTTTTCTGACTTTATTGAGGTATGACTGAGAAATAATAATTATATATATATATATATATTTATTATATAGAATGCAGTGTTTTCACATTTGTATACTGTAAATGGATTCCACATTGCTGTTCATCACTAAAGGAAGTCAGGTCAGGAACTCAACAGGGCAGGATCCTGGAGGCAGGAGCTGGTACAGAGGCTGTGTAGGGGTGCTGCTCACTGACTTACTCCACATGGCTTGCTCAGCCTGCTTTCTTATAGAACCCAGGACCACCAGTGCCCAGGGATGGAACCACTTACAATAGGCTGGCCCTCCCCTAACGATCACTAATTAATAAAATGCCCAACAGCCAGATCTTATGGAGGCATTTTCTCAATTAATGTTCCCTCCTTTCAGAAAACTATAGTTTGTGTGCCAAGTTGACATAAGACTAGCCAGCACACTTGTTTTTGTTGTTGTTTGTTTGTTGTTTGTTTGTTTGTTTGTTTTTTGAGACAGGGCTGCCTATAACCAAGACCAGGCTGGAATTCACTGTGCAGCACAGGGTGACCTTGAACTTCTGATCCTTGTGTTCCCCCCTCCCACAAGCTGTGCTGTGAATTGAACTCAGGTCTTTGGGCATGCTAGGCAAACATTCTACCAGTTGAGCTGTATCCCTAGTACCCCGTATTTTTCTTATAACAAAAGATTTATACCCTTTTGTCAATCTCTTCCCTCCACCTTCAGATTTTATTTTTTAATGGGGAATGTAGAAAGCATTGGAAAAGCATAAGTGATGTGTAATAGAAATAGATGAATACACATATAACTAAAACATCATGCTGCACACATGCACAAAGAGGGGTATTTAGTGTGGCCACAGGTTAACTGGCTACCATGTTTTTGATGAGGTAGATGATTATGATTCCTAAGAACAGTCTGTTATGCCCATATCATGAGCCTCCCAGAGACCACCAGGAGTCTGAGTTCATATGCAAAAGCAAAGAGCCTTTATAGCAAGCTCCAGCTTGGGCTCTCTGTCCATTCTGACTTAGCGGTTGGATAGGGAGAGTATGGAGCTCAGTTATGGCAGGGTTTTTAAGGAGTAAAGGATGTCGGATGGGTAGTAGGGGAATTCTGGATTCAGATGGGGTTGAAGTCCTGATTGGGCAGGAGTGGGGCAGCAGAAGTCTTGACAAACAGGAATTGGTACTAGTGTTGCTGCAAGGAAATTGGCAACCTATAGACAAGTGATGTAAGCTATCCTTAATGTTCTGGAGCATCTAGTACTTGTTTGTCTCAATTCTGATTGGTCCCCTGCAGGGTACAGTTTGTGGTTTTTCCTGGTTATTGTAACAATGAGGCCTAGTCCCTCTATTGTTAGTCTGCAGCCTGTCATGGCTATACTAATGTTAAGTTAGGCCTCTTCACAGTCAAGTACTCATTTCAAGACTGTGAACCCTGCACAGCATGAATTACCTCAGTTGTAGACTGTCTCATTTATAATTTTCATTACAGCTTTATGTAGATACTATTTTTCTGTCTTACTCATATGAAAACCCAGGCAAACACTGCCAAAAACATTGTGTGAGTTTTGTAGAGGACAACCAGGTTCTACTGTCTCAGGGATCCATGGAAGGATATACATCAATGAGAATGAGCAGGAGCCTTCCAGCCATAAAGCTAAGTTTCTGCAGCCTTGTTGGGCAAAACCATAGCTGAATTGAGAAGTATCATTAAGGTAAGAGTGTCTCTGTCTCCCCAACAGTTTGTGCTTTTATTCCTCTGTAGGGATGCCTCTCATTCTTGGTATTTCCTTGCTTCTTAAAGACTTTTCCCAACACCTTGTATGCTTGACCTGCAAACAGGGGAAAGACCTTCACTTCAAGTTATCCTGCAGTTAAACACCCTCAGGGGAGGGAACAACTGATTTCGAATCTAACTGGTAAATGAATGAATAATTTTGTCTGTCAACTTGGCTAGCCCAAGATACCTAAGTTTTGTGTTAAATCAGATGTAGATGTTGTTTGAAGGGATTCAGGGTATTTTGTTTTGTTTTGTAAGACAGGGTCTTAGTATGTCATCCTAGCCAGGCCTAGGACTTGCTATGTAGACCAGGATGGCCTCAAACTTGTAGTGATCCACTTACCTCTGCTTCCTAAAGACTGGGATTAAAGTTATGCACTACCACACCCAGCTGTTTGTTTTTGATAGGATAGATACACCTTTAAATAAAGCAGATTACTCTTGATAATGTGGGTAGGTCTCATCTAATTCGTAGAAGGCATTAAAAGACTAAGTCCATGGATAAAGTAGGAATTTAGCCCTGAGACTCTCTTCAGGTTTGATAGGTGATTTTAACTTTTCTCTGCTTCTCCCACCTGGGGTCTGCCTGTGTAACTAATTTTAGATTACTCCTGAACATTGACAGTGACTTCTCTCTCTTTCTCTCTCTCCTTCCTCCCCCCTCCCATCCCCTCTCCTCTCCTCATGCTCCTGTCTCCATGGAGAACCCTCACTAACAGACCAGGGCACAAGGTGGAGGAACATGGCAACCACCGATAAACAGGCTGTATTTGATTGTATTCATTGTACCAATGAAAAGCAGTAAAAATGGAAAGTAACCAGTTGATTTAAGAAATGAGTGACAAGCCTAAGAATACCTTAAATAAATAAACATGAGATTGTTCTGAGTTGGCACGTGGAGTATCAGACAGTCAGTCACAGAAAAACATTCCATTATATCATTATATTTAGAGCAAGCACTTCCAATGAGAGAAAACTGGCAGGCTGGTTTAGTTGAAGTTCAGTGAGCGGTGGGCTAGGAAGGTAGTTTTGTTTAGCACCTGGTGGATGCCAGGGGCTCTTGTGTACTTGATCCCACTTAATTCTCAAAACATCTGATCTTGTTGAACCCTGAACTTTAAAATCATGTCTGTTGATGATAGTTTCTCAGGTGAGGGGCTTTCTTCTTGACCCCAGTCACTGCTTATTTGTGTGAATGGACTGAGCTCCCCCTCCCCCTGGGCTTTGTACAACCTTGTTGCTCTTGGTGTAGACAACTGCCCTTGTCTGCTGCTTCTTTATCTTTTAAATTCTGTCCCAAATACTCCCTTGAGGAATCCATTTTGCTCTCAGCCAAGCTGAATTCAGCTCTTCAGCTCACTGCGACTGTAGGCTCCTGGCTTCCATTTTGCTTTAGAGTGCATTTGACTTTGGATTTAGGTGCATTATCTCTTTCATGAGGTCTTCTACACTAGACTTTAAGTTACATGAGGATAAGAACTGCATATAGTTTGTGCCATCTACAACAGGAAAGTGACTAAAACATACATAACACATCAATTTGAATAAATTTGAGACTAAGTCTTTCTGGGGCTAAAGTTTCTCAGATGTGTCTCTTCACCTCCTGGTTCTTCCCAGTAAAAAGTTACATGTTTCTCACTTTTTAAAAATTAGTGGGAAAGTACCTGATCATCTCCCCCAAACTGTGCCCTAATTCAAACACTACCTGAAAAGAAATTTCTTTGAAAACAATTACTTGTGTAATCTTGCCACCTAAGAAGTTTACCTTTTTTAGGCACAAAGACTTCGAATGAAATCTAACTTTTATCTTCTTGTTTTAGTCCAGGAAGCCAAATTTTCTCTCTCTCTCTCTCTCTCTCTCTCTCTCTCTCTCTCTCTCTCTCTCTCTCTCTCTCTCTCTCTCACACACACACACACACACACACACACACACACACACACATATAAAACTTTTCTCGATTAAGTGTAGAAGCTAGTTAATTTTTTTTTTCTTTTGTGTGTGTACCTGCTTGTCTGTATGCAGGCTGTATGCTATGTGTACACATAGGAGCCTGAGGAATCTAAAGAGGATATCTAAATCTCTGAAACTGGAGTCACAGGTGGTCATAAGCTGCCCAGTGTGGGGGCTGGCATCCAACCTGCGTCCTCTGCAAGCATAGTAAGAGCTCATAAGAGCTGATCCATCTCACCAACCCCTTTTTTGTTTTGGTTTAACTAAAGTATTTTAAAGTAGGTGTCACAAATATATACAAGAACAACCAAAAATATACAGATCTACTGAATTGTCCTTCAAGAACTAGGAAACTAGCGCTAGTTGGACCTGTATTTTTAAGACATTTCAGCTAACTACGTTAAAACTTCAGTAATGTGTATTTATTGATTATGAATGCCATGTAAGTCTATTATGTCATATTGGAAACAAATGGTCTGACTACCTATAAGAGAATGCATCTCAGTGACTTTTTTTTTTTTATTAGCTGCCTTAATTGCACTGAACTATTGGCTCTCTAGCAGAAAGGACAAAACTAAAAGTCTGCATGCAAAAAATAAAAGATCCCCTCTTCGGCACCTTCTATTTGCCTGCCCACTTACTAGCACGTTCCTCAGATCTTGGGATGTTTAGGCACCAGCTGCTTCACCATGCCAAAGCATCTGCTTCAAACTTTCCAGACAGCCTTGCACATGCACAGTGTTCAGGTACTAATAGCTCAGCTTCAAATTCATACAGTCAGGGCCTTGGCACTCCAGTCTAGACTCTTTAAAATACGTAGTAAAGCTCCCTCCTTTTCATAAACTCAGGTGGGGGTTCAAAATATGACTTTACTTTCTCAACATATTTCAGTTCTAATGTGATTGCTAAGGCTAGATATGAATTATGTGTCTATAAAATTACACATTAATGGATAACTTCATCAGTTATGGATGTACTCATCTCAATTTACAGAAAAGATGGAAATGTGAATTAATCCAGTTCCTCGTCTTTAATAAATGTTAGAGGTAAGTGGCAGCTGGCCTTGGGCCAGCAGTTCAGCATTGTCTGGGCAGATGTCAGTACAGTGCTCTTTCCTTAACTGTATTGCCTCTCATGGAAGATAGTTGTTACCCTTCTAGACAAGGAAAAGGGAAAAAGCATCTGGATTTGTCTTCAAACTATGTCTCATTGGACAGAACTATTTCAGGTGGCTATTCTCAGCATTAAGGAGGTCAAGACACTATTAAAATGTTGTATTGCCAACATGAATTCTTTTTTCAAGGAGGCAAAGAAAGGATGGGTATTGGAGGCTCCATTGTGTTTCTCTCCAAAGACTCTTTGGAAAGCAAAACGTTTTGGGCAATGGCCATCACAGTGGTCCAGGTGTCTAGATGTCAGCCTGCTTCTGTCATGTCTGCTAAGTGCTGGAACTAAGGATGTTCACCACCATACCCAACTCAAGTGAACAAGGAAATGTTTTTTTTCCTTACAGAGGAAGGGCAAAGAGTCTCACTAAGTATTGAACTCCCTTCTATATACCCTATGAAATTGTAGAATGTGTATTTATGCTACCTAAGATCCTAGAAAATATCAAAGAAAGAATTCAATAAATAAAATTAAGCATAAAAGTTTCCTGGTTATAGGCTTGACAGCCTCAAGTGCCCAAGAAACCTACAACTGGAGAGAAGCTCACAGCACCAAAGTGACAAGCTATCCCAACAAGGAATTCTCCTTGAGGAAGATTAAGGATGCTCAACAGGGCACCTATAATGCTGTGATATGATGAAACAAACTGTAAATATGTAAGATAACAAAAGAAGTAAAAGATGAAATTGCTATAAAGTGAAAGAACAAAACATTAATGACAATGAGAGCTAAATTTGAAAAATAAAACCTACAGAAAAAAGAAATCTGACAATTGACAAGAAAGTCCTGACATGATAGCTTATCAATAGCTGAGGAAGAACTGAAACTGAAAGACTCTTCTGAATAAAGTACCACCAGTTCATATAGAGCAAAGGCCAAAGGTAAAAGAATTTATCTATGAACAGGTATAGAAGGGTAAGATAAATGAAAACAAATCTACATTTAGATATATCATAGTAAAAAGAAATAATTAGAAAGTAATGTGCTTTTTATGTTATATGGGGTAGGAAAATAGCTCTATAAAGTGTGTTCCAAACAAGCCTGGATCCTCAGCATCCAGATAAAAAGCCAAGCACAGTGGCATGCACTTGTGGTCCTGGGGTAGGAAAGTGTGCATGGGCAGCAAGCCTGGAGACCTAAATTGGATTCTCAGCATCCAGGTAAGAAGCCAAGCACAGTGGCATGCACTTGTGGTCCTGGGGCAGGAAGATGTAGATGGGCAGCAAGCCTGGAGACCTAAATTGGATTCTCAGCATCCAGGTAAAACACCCAGCACAGTGGCATGCACTTGTGGTCCTGGGGTAGGAAAGTGTAGATGGGCAGCAAGCTTGGAGACCTGAACTGGATCTTCTGCATCCAGGTAAGAAGCCAATCACAGTGGCATGCACTTGTGGTCCTGGGGTAGGAAGGTGTTGTGTGGATAGGCAGATAACCTGGAGCTTGCTAGCCAGCCAGCCTAGTCTGATTAGTGAGCTCCCAGTGAGAGACAGACTCTGCTCAATAGATAAAGGAGAACCAGTCAATGCGCAGAAAATAAGAACGCTCAGCTCTAGATGAGACATCTGTGTCGCACCTCTTCCCTAGAGGCTCAGGAAATCACCTCTGAAGTAGGTGTGTATAGAAAGATTTAATAAAAGCCAGAAGGAGTAGACATCAAAGTCAAGTAGTATTTGCCCGACATTGCTGTGCAGTTGCACACATTATATCACAGCAGCTGAGATGGCAAGCACATGATCAAGCCAAACAAAATCCCATCCCGGATGGGGAGGGGATATAAAGTCTCTCTGCTATTGGGGAGCCAGTAGCAAGTGATGGCTGCTGGGCGAGGGAGGAGAGTTAGTGTTCTTCAGGGATGCAGGCCCCAAGAGGCTACCTGCGGACATGCAAAGCAGCACTAAATGGACTAGTGGGTAAGAGAGAGAAAGAGAGAGGAGAGAGAGACAGACAGACAGAGTCAGAGAGACAGACATACACAAGGAGAGAAACAGAGGCAGATACACACACACAGACAAGACAGAGACATGGGGAGGCGGGCAAAGAAGGGGAGGGGGGGAAGAGAGAACATAGAATTGGGAAGGGAGAGTGGTGGAAAGGATAAGGAAAGAATTGGAGAGGAAGGGTGTATGTTTATGCATTAAAGGTAAGTAGAAGAAAAACTCAAATTATCTAAACCACAGTAACTATACTGCTCTACATAGAGAGTCCCAGGTCAGCTAGGGTTGCATAAGACTCATCTCAAAATGAATGAATGAATGAACAAATAAAAAAGTGAGTATTAATTATCCTTGCTCATCTGAAGAACTGCCTCTAAAGTTACTTTGTCACTTGGCAGTCCTATTTTTAATGAAGAATTTCATTCTTTTTTAACAACTCAGCTATGTACTATGATTTTTTGTTACATAATGAATAGAATCTTCATGTTATGAGAGAGGAAGTTGTTTGTATTAGGTCAGGTTTCATGTTACCAGAAATAGGAAGCCCATTGGTGGGTGTAGTTTTCATGCATCACCTCTATTGAGATATCAAAAAGCTGGTATGGCTGCGATAGTTTCTGTCATTGCAGAGATTTAAGAATGGAACTCTACTGCTGCTAGAATCCCATCTGCCCCAGTCCACTTTGCAATTCCTATACACTCACTTTTTGTGGTGCTGAGGATCAAATCCAGGGCTTTGAACATACTAAGCACATGTTATACCACTGAGGCAAAGCCCTGGGTCCTCCATATGTTCATTGATTCTATATTTCATATTATATGCATGACATAGGGATAAGGAGAAATAAATTGTGTAAATTTATGCTTATACTACTCTGAATTTCTTTAAGTAAATGATTCCAGAGGGTTTTTTTTGTGTGTGGGGGGGTTGGTTTTGGATTTGTGAGAGGTGGTCTTATCATGCAGTTCCTGGCTAACATGGAACTCAGTATGAAGATCACGCTGGCCTCAAACTCACAGAGATCACCTGCCTCTGCCTCCCCAGTGCTGGGATTACAGTGTACACCAGCATGCCTGACTCAGAGAAAAGTAGTGAGCATGCTCTATAGGATAAAGTGTGTTAATTTTTGTATTCCTTTGAGACCAAAAGGAAAAAAGATGAAGCCAGTCCTGGTCTACATAGTGAGTTCCAGGACAGTCAGGGCTACATAGAGAGACCCTATCTCAAAAACAAATAAAGAAACAAAACCCTACCATAATGAAAGTCTATAAAAAATATAAAAAGATGTTAAAAGAATCTATGAGGAGAAACAGAGGGGAGTGGAAAATCAAGTAATGAAATGAAAGAAGGAGGGAATTTTTAAAAGTTATTAAAAAAGAAATTGTGATAAGGATGTCCAGAGAATCCTGGGAGTTGCAAAGAATTCTGGGAGATTCAGCCCATGGTCAAGATTTATCTCCTGGACAGCCTCCACAGCTATGCCAACAAGTCATTGTTTCATTTAGTCAGTTAAGTCAGAACTTAAGCAACTTATTGAAGATGGAAGAATTAGTAAGAGCTAGAAATGAAATTCACACTCCAATTTATGTGGACTGGGAAGAACTGGGCAGGCCACTCGCTCTCTCTGGATAGAACAGAGAAGATGGTCTTCTTTTGGGGCCCCCTTTTCTCCAGCTAATTACACAGCTGATTACTACAGAACAAAGGAAGACACAAGAGAAGGCTGACCAGGGCAAGCATGGCCTGGCAGGGAGAAAAGAAGATGATTCATTGAAAACCCTTTGTCCTGCAGCTGTGTCTGTGGTGACATCCTGAGCCTTGAAGAGTAGGGAATCTAGATGTGAGGAATCAAGGCATTTTCAGACCCAGGCAAGCCACAAAACAGCCATAAAAGGGCTTCAGATTTCTTTTCCCATTTTCCTTCCCAAGACCTGGCTTGGCCTGGCCTTAGGAAGCAAGCCTTCCTCCAGAGAGGCTAGCCAACCGGCCAAGGACTCTTCTATATTTCTAGTGTGCACAGCACAGGATTCATTGCCATTCCTATTAAGACGCAAACAATCTACAGCTCCCACTTTACCCACCGAGAGAATTGGCTCTAGGCAGAAATGGAAAGAACTGTGACTTTGTACCAGCAAAGGTGACAGTTGTGTCTTCAGTTTGCCATCACTGAGACGAAAGGTGGGCCGGATAGATATATGATAAGGTAAAATGGCCTGATCATTAGTTTAAAAAAAAAAAATCAGAATCTCGCTCTGCTTAAGAAAACGGTCTTTACAAATTTTACTACTTCAAAAAAATTACCATTCCCATTTTATGATATTTTTGAGAAAGAAATAAAGGTCATTTTAAATTCTCCAGTTCTAGTTTGCTGTTATCTTGAATTAATTCTTGATAAATCCATTATTTAAAGTTTTCTATTCTAATTAAAGATGGGTTTGGGGGTTCTTAAAAAAGAACAAGTGTTTAAGAATGACTATTTAGAGCCTGCTAAATATTTCAGTGAGGCAGTGGGAGCCTCAAATCTACGACTGCTAAATTGTCCTGGCTTTTGAGCTCTTTCCCCTTTCAAGTTCCTAGGTTAAAAATTAAACCCCTGCAGGGAAGGGCACCTGCATTTGTTTGCCCTATTATGCTGCTATACTGCAATGCTTTACAGCTGTCTAAATTAGCATAATTAAATCCACATCAATTAAAAACCTCAAACCCCTCTCCCCTTCACATGTAGATGATGACATTTGTCTAAGGTGGGAAGTAACAAAGGGGCTTTTTAACAGTTGAAGACCTGGCTGAAAAGGTCACTACTAGGGTTGATCTATTGTAACGGGTTTACCTTAACGCTAGGCAAGTGGTCAATAAGAGTTATTTGGTCAAAGTAGTGGAAGTTTGCATTTCAATGCCTCTGGCCATTAGAGATGTGCGTTTTACAACTGGCTTTGCCTTGCAGTGCTCTTTATCCTCCAGTAATGAGAGAAAACAAAGAAGCATTCTGACCTGGTCGTGGAAGCCTTCGAGTTTAAAGAAGGGAAGCCCGGTGACCTTAGGGTAGAGAGAAGTCTGCTCTGTGTGGCGCTGGCAAAAAAAAATTCCTGGAGATGGAAACTGACGTGGGGTCCAGGGGTTAATTTCTGGAACAGAAAAATTTGCATACAAATGAAAAATGATGGGATTTCTGTTATCCTAAATTTTCAATGTCATCAGCATCAAACAGCAGCCCATGTTCCCTTACCATCTGAAGAATATTCATTAGCTTAGAGAAAGAGGCACCTTGTGGGTGTTCAGCTCAATGCAGGTCATGACAATCTGCTCAACTTCATCTTGAGCATGAGTTGTCTGGGCATCTTGTAATCTTTCAAATACACTTGAGTGATATTCATTTGTATAATTACAGACTTCTCTGTCTAAGCAGTGAGTGGCACATGGTGAACTTCCTTGAGCATGCACTTTTCTCATCCTCATGAGTCACTTCCACTTCCTTCACGCAACATCACATAGCGTGGCAAGTGGTCTACATTAAAAACTCCAGAGACACGGCAAAAAATTCTCCAAGGTGCATTGTATTGCTTCATTCTTATTTTGGTTTGTTGTTTACTTGGAGTGGGGTCAATTAATCCTTTTTCACACGCCCCCTC
This sequence comes from Peromyscus maniculatus bairdii, assembly GCF_049852395.1. Classification (NCBI taxonomy): domain Eukaryota; kingdom Metazoa; phylum Chordata; class Mammalia; order Rodentia; family Cricetidae; genus Peromyscus; species Peromyscus maniculatus. Next base: position 23,176,912 of record NC_134855.1, on the reverse strand, counting down.
CCCAATTATTAAGAAGAAAAAATAGTTTCCTGCTTAAACTTCAGAAAGCATATAAAAGGAAAAGTTTCAACTTGGCACATCTGGGGGTTGAGAAATCCCTTAAGACTACGAGGCAGGCAACACTATTCACACACAAAACATGAGGGCAATACAATATTCAGGCCAATGCGAGAATCTTCTTTAACTGGGACTTCCACATACACATATACTGTCTGGTCATATGTATATCCGGTGCAATAAACACCTTTAGTGCACATATAAAAATTTATCACAGATACCTTAATTTTTTTGTCACTTATTTTTATTTATTTTTATTGTCACTTGGCAAAGAGAATTTGGAACTAGCAAGTCCAATAATTTGATGTCCAGATGTCCTGCTTAGACAAAGAGATTTGTATTGATTCTATTATATTTTCACCAAATCTCCCATAGCAATGACATAATTAGAAAGTTTGGTACAATGTTTAGCCTTGGTCTCTGTGTGATGGAATTGTTTGAATGCCTAGTGGCTGAAACTTGTTTGCATCCCAGTGTGTTGTGAAGGCAAACTTCAAAGGAAATAGTCTATCTCTCGACTCCAGCTCCTGAGTGTCTTGGAAGTATAATACAGGAGGCTTAAGACTCCCCGCTGAGCAAAGGGCAATGTGATGCTGAAGCTACTGTTAAGTCACTGGTGAAATACTGTTTGCAGAAGGGCTCTTTATTAGATAAACAGTCAAAGCCTCGCAAAGTATGGGGAAAGCACACCCTAGTCAGACAAAAAATTGGGGGAGAAAAGTCTTGAAAGTTAGACCGTATGTGTTGACAAAATTTAGGGATTTTAAAACATGTATCTACACATTTATTTTATAAATTGTACATAAGACTGGCTCCTTTTCCAGTGCAAAATCAAATATTTAGATTTGCACAAACCTATGGAAGCCAGATTTTAGACAAAAAGGGATTTTTTTTTTGTCAGACTGTCAGTCTGAATTTCATCACAATCTGTTCAGCTGTTTTTGTTGCAGGCAGGCGTAAAAAGTACCGGGGAAGTGCCTATTTGTATTTATTATTAAAATGAGAGTGCTAAATCCTGCTTTCTAATGACCTTCCATTCTCAAAGCCAGTATCAGTCACGAAGAAGTACATGGTACTCATGTGAAATACACACGTGAAGGCAGAGCAAGAGGGTCAATGGTAAATGCCCGTGGCTAGCAACTACAAAATAGACTTTTCAACATTTTCTAAAATGACACTGAAATTTTTGCCTCAATAAATTTTACTGTACCTGTATGATTTTGCCTTGGAGAAAAACAGGGAAATGATTTGCTGGTGGCAAAATTGAATGTTTTATTTCATGTCTTGGGTTTTTTTTTTTATCCCATCCTTTATACTAATCTAAAATTAACTTGGGTTGGCATATTCAATATCATTTAACACGTGTACAATTATGTGCAAAGATTGCCTCCAAGAATCCTAAAGTTAGAACCTGAACCTATGGAAGATGGGCCACTATAATGAAAAACAAATATTAAACCTTATTTTGTGGTTAGTTCAGCTTTCAGCCATGGCTTTTTGAGACACAGTTCTTTATGTAGAGAGCCACTTGAAGCAGAAATGAGACTAAGATGTCACTCTTCCTAAGTGATGCTGTCACACAAAGGGCAAAAATAATACAGTTGTTCTCATGCTTGACTATGAAAGAATAAACATTCAGAGTCTATTTTTGTAGGTTAAAAATCTACAACAAAAATATCTACCTTTAACAGAGTGTATTGGTCTGCCGGTGCTGCTATAATAAAGCATCATGGACAGGGTGGCAATTTCTCCCAGCTCTATAGGTGAGAAACCTGTGCTCAAACCTTGATCTCTTCCTGAATTTCCTTTCTTCTTATAAGGGCACAATCCTATTGGATCAGAACCACTGAGTATGCCATTTAACACTGGTGACCCTAACCCTGAAGCACTGAGCTCCAAATACAGAGGCATTCTGGCTTAGAGCTTCAGCAAATGCCTCCAAAGAGACGCACCAACTGCAGGAGCTACAGAATTCCTCTCTTTCTGGCCATGTTTATATCAACTCTGCATAAGGCCTGGCATTCATGCTAGAAATTCTGATTTCAATTGTGCACATTTATGAGTAGCAGCACCATTGTGTAGCTCCAGGATGTCACATAGTAGTCTCTGATGTAGCTGTAAGGAGTCTCAGTGGCTGCTGAGGATGCCATTGTCACATATTCAAAGGCAGAAACAGAGTTCCTTGCAATCGGTCTACTGAGTACAGCGAGTTGGAAGTGGTGATGTGTCTCATACAGTTGTCATCTTTGACTTATTATTCTGTGCTTCCAATTTTTTTGTCTATACCCATCTGTTCACCTCAAAGAAGGTCTAGTCCTACTGAAAATATGTTTAAAAATTTCATCTAACCCACTACTGCTCTATTGGGTAAAATGTAGCTTTCCATTTTTGGAGCTGTGTTTACTTCAAAGGTCAGGCTTTTTTATATTAGAAATTCATATTGGAAATGTTTGCCAGAATTCAAATTCTAGTGAAGATGGCATCTAATAAGATGTGGTATGTAGAACCTAGAATTACCAACCTACTAATAGATTTCATACTTTCAGTTAGAACACTCATTGAATATTCTCAACCCTGGCAAGCAAAAATGAGTAAATAAATGAATAATAAAAATAATGGTACATACGATATTAAAAAGCAAGCACCTTATATTGTTCATAGGGGTATAGATTGCTATAAAATTTCTAGAAATAAGCATTAAAACATAGGCCATATTTACATTTGTACTAAATATTTGTATATTTGGGCTTTATTCTAAAAAGGCTGGTGTACATTTATGAAGAAAGACAGCAATTGCTATCCTATTTTCTATGGCAATAGTCACTACTCAAGAGTTAGCTAAATAAGGTGGTATGTTTACACAAGAAATCCCAATATAATGTTTAAATAAGATAAAGGAAAGGGAAGCCAATGTAACCTGTAAAGATGTGTGTGCATCGTACATGTACATAATGTATCAAGGCTCAAACGTTGCAGAACAATTGGCATAGAATTCTCTGATGTAGCTCAGACAGCAGTGACATCATGATAGGAAGTGAGATGATGCTGACATTCATGATATCAAGTATGCTGGAACTATTCATCTGCCACGATAAGAGAGACGTTGTGGCATTGTACAGAAGCAAGGAGGCAGCTTGGACAGGTGCATTGAACACATTTGTATTGTCCAGTTTTTTTTAAAGTTATCTTTTTATTAGCAGGAAAATGTGATAATGCTACTGTGAACAGAATGAAGAAGCATCAGAGGCTTTTTTCTTTTTTTACAATAAAATTAATACAATAATTAAAAACTTCTGTGTAATATTCACTGATTCCTCAAACACTGTGCAATGTATATTTAAAGTTATGTTTATAGAAAGACAGCCTAATGAAAATAGAAACAGTGATTCTGTGCTTTGATTTTGCATCCTAATTTCCATGGTAATACACTGTTTTCTGGAGAACGTTAGATGATGTACTAAATGACAGGAAACGCAGTAAAAAGTGGAGATTGTGTCAAGATCAGTGTGGACAGTGGGTGGCAAATCCACTGATCTTTATTTTCCATGAATCCACTCCCCTTTATTCTGGGAGCAGAGCAATGATGTTGGTTGTTGGTCCTTTGTTTTCAGTGACTTGGAGTGCCTTCCTCCGGTCTGTAGACGATGGATATGGGAGCAGAGCTACACCCATGACTGTTCCGGCTAAGAGCCGGATACAGAAATAGTTAAAGTGGAGCAGTTGGAGAATTTTCTCTACTTGTTTTACTTTTCAATATATATTCATTCTTTCACGCAACACATATTTTTATGTGCTACGTACTGACTAAAAAAATATCATCTCTTTCCTAATAATATTTCACAGAATCTGTTCAATAATAAATGCAAGTCAGTATGTAAGATAATGAAAAGTACAAAGTAGAAACAAGGAGACCAGGGAAATAGGTTCACTGTAGCATAGGACTGAAGTTTTTTTTAAATTAATTTTTATTTATGTGTATGGTTGTTCCCTGCATGCATGTTAGTGCACTGTGCATACAGTTCCCTTGGAGGCAAGAAGAGGGCGTCAGATTCATAGGGACTGGAGTTACAGATGGTTGTGAGCCACCATGTGAGTGCTGGGGGTTGAACCCAGGTGCTCTGGATGAGCAGCCCATGCTCTTCACCACTAGGCCATCTCTCCAGGACTGAAGTGCACATTTGAATAGGCCTCTCTGAGAAGATGATGTAGGAAAAAAGATGGGCATTGAGAGTGGGAGGGGAACCCAGCAGAAGTCTGGAGGAAGATCTGTAGATAGAGCAATCTAGCTTGGGACTGTGCTCCAGAGACTCATGGGACAGGTGACTGGAGCCAAGAGAAGGAGGAAAAAAAACAGAGAGACACTGAGGCAGAAGCTCAGGCCCACAGTTGGATTGCACAGGGCTGGGGAGGTCAGTGTGGAGGTGTTGGCTTTGCTTCTGAGTGAGTGAGATGGGAGCCACGGGAATGATGAAGAGTGGTGGTATGGACCTATACTTTGGCATCAATCATCTCTCCGTCAGGTTGGATATAGCCCAAGAGAGGACAAAGGCAGAAGCTGGGGGACTTATCAGATGTTTGCTGTGTCGTTTAGGTGACTTCAGACAGATATTGATGTGACAGGAACCAGTCGGGCTCTGGAAATCATGTGTTGTTCAGCCTCTTTCATTCTGCCAGCTCTTCCACATTCTTCTAATGCATTATTTTTCTCTCTAAGTTAGACATACTGCGTTTTTATTCTTGTAACATGAGCACCCCACGAAATTAGGACTGTTTATAAATAATTGCAACAATAATAACCTTTAACCAACTCTGTGACCTTGGATAAGTTACTTAATCTCTCTGCATTTCATTTACTCATGTGCAAGCCGAGCAAGTAATAACAAGATGAATCACTTGAAATTGGCATTTTGTGGGTCAACTCTCAACCCTCTCATACGGCTCACCTCCAGAACCTAGAAGATTGGTTGCTTTGAGGATTAAATGAATGAACACACGTAAAACACTTCGAATGATGCCTAGCCCATTGTAAGTGCCAAATTAACTGTTAGCTGCGGCTACCCTCACAGTTACTGGTGTTTTCATATCCAGTGCTATCGTATTTTCTCAGCCCAGTCACAGCACAGTAGCGCACAGGGTAGGTAGCATCACCCACATTTAAGAAGTGTCATCTCAAGCATGTTAAAGGGTATCTGCTTACACTCCTTGGCATTGTGTCTTAAAACAACCCTTGTGGTATGTACATGCATGTCCAAGTCTGTTTTGCATGTTGAAATTAACACACAGAACAACAAGTGAACTAGACATGTTTGTTATTCCTCTGCCTGGTGGGAGCAAAATTGCTACGTGTTACCTTTATGTGGATGTCTATTTATTTAATTAATGTATATATTGAAACAAAGTCTCACTACGTAGCTCTGGCTGGCCTCAAACTCACCGAGATCTGCCTGCCTCTGCCTCCCTAGTACCATTACATCCAACTGATGTGGATATTTTCATTGTCTAAATGCCTGAAAGCAAAGTTCACTGCTCTGAGTCTTCGTAGCCCAGTCCAGTGGTTTTGTTCTTGCCTTGCAAGACTCTTTGCTCCTATCTGTGGCAGAGGCAGGCAGGGCACAGGGTGTGATGATGCATTGCCCGCTGACTTCCTGCTTCTGTGTCTTCTCGACTCCCGTCCCATGTTTATGTTGGATTTCTCCACTGCTGCCTCAAAAATAGTTAAAAATTAACAAGGAACTAAATGAAGGATTGAGTTGATGAATATTCTCATTCTATCCTTAGAAAACAAGACAACGCATAAGAAGGAGATTGCCTGGTTTCAAACAACCGCTAAATGAGGAAGCCTGAAACCCAGGTGGCAGAAAACTACATCCAGAATGCCATCAAATATGGGAAAAGCTTCAGACCAAAACGTAGCAGTAGGTGTGCTCAGCCTTGAATGTGCCTACCAGATGAAAACCCACCCCAGATGGCATATCCAATTTAATCAACATCACCTGTGAGCCAAACTGAACAGTAAATGTTAAGACAGGATCACTAATAATGGGGACCTGGAATGTAGCCAGAATTAAAACAATGATCTGCTTAACAATCCCTCTGGGCTGGATGCATGCGGAGAACGGATAAATGCTGGATATCGAAACAGCTGTTCTATGGTACACTGAAATGGGGCAATCATAGACAGCAAAGGGAGAAGAAACACTTGAAAGTTGTCTTAGATAAAATCGTGCTTTAAATCGTATGTGACCTGGCTGTGGCCTTTTTAGAATCAGCCACCACCCACAAAGTACCCTGCCATGACCCTCTAGAGAATAAGGTAGCTGTTGGTGAATAAATAAACCTCTGCCATTACGAATACCCAGGACAACTGGTACCACCAGTGTCCATATACATGGATGGCACTAGTCCACAAGAAGACCTGGAATACTTAGAAGCCAAAAGCCAGGGCTCCAAGTTAGCATGTCAACACCCCCTGCTTAGCTTCCAGAACTTTATTGTTGTCTCTGAACTCCTTGTAAATATCGAATGGAATAGCCTGCTATTACTATACTGTCAATTGTTTGGTTCTTTTTAGACTATAGTTCCATCCATCTTACCGGGCTCACAGGTCCTTAGGACAGAAAGGGAAGTTGGTGTTAAGGATACTCAACAGTTAGGGTGGTACAGAAAGGGACCAGGCAGAGGGCCACTTCAGCTTGGACCACTATTGCTCTCCTTGGCTTCCAGTGACTCCACACTTTGAAGTACAGAAGGACTGTGTGCCCATATTCTTGGAAAGTCTCATTGGCTAATTGACTCTTGGTTCATTTTTGCTTTTGCCTGTCATTTGGAGAAAGCTCATATCATTACATAACACATCATGTACACAACCATATTAAAATAAATATGCCCCTTGCAGAACTAAAATGAGGGACTACCAATTAAGGAGGCAGCCAACCAGGTAAGATGCCAGTTACTCAAAAGTGAAAGACAAAATTTTAAATCAGTAATGATTTTAAAATATATATACTAGCCAGTCATAGTGGTGCATGCCTTTAATTCCAGCCTTGGGAGGCAGAGGCCAATAGACCTCTGTGAGTTCAAGGCTAGACTTGTCTACATAGTAAGTTCTAAGACAGCCAGAGCTAAATAAAGAGACTCTGTCTCAAATATACAAAAACAAAAAGTAAAACTATATGTTTTGTGTGGTGGTATTGTGTTCCCTAAAATATTGTGCACCCTAATAAACTTTTCTGGGGTCAGAGAACAGAAAAGCCACTGGATACTTAGGATAGGCAGTGGTAGCACATGCCTTTAATCCTAGCATTCCAGAGGCAGAAATCCATGTGTTCAAGGATACAGCCAAGCACAGTGACTCACGCCTTTAATCCCAGGGAGTGGTAGTAGAAAGCAGAAAGATATATAAGGCGTGAGGACCAGAAACTAGAGGCAATTGGCCTGGTTAAGCATTTGGCCTGGGTAAGCTTTCAGGCTTCTAGCCCAGTTCAGCTGAGAATCATTGGGATGAGGACACAGAAGCATCTAATCTGAGGAAACAAGACCAGCTGAGAAGTTGGCCAGAACTTTTAAGATTCATGCTACAGTTTTGTATCACTGTTCTGATATTTGGGGATATATTAAAAATGTGTATACTTACCCTAATGAGTATATAGAATTGTAGAAATTTTTATCATGACTACTACAGATTATGACTGTTTTAAGAACAGGTTCAATTACATTCACCGAGCAGCTGTAATGTCACTATCGGGTTACTTAAATTTCATGTGTATGAGCCCTGAATCAACTCCTATAAATACCTCAGTGCAGGAATTCCTGCCACAGCAGCTTGGTTCACTCTTCACAGATCTAGAGAGAGGCTATGGCTTCCCAAGGGAAGGCACTTATTTTTAATAGAATGAGTTTTCTTATTTCAAAAATTATCCTGTGTACCCAAATGACTCTAAGATACATCCATGTTTATTTACCACTATTCACAATGGCCAACCTATAGGATCAGCCAATGTGTTCATCAACAGATGAACAGATAAAGAAAATATGGCATGCATACACAATGGAATTGTGTGTGTGTTATAATGTGTGCATGGTGACATGCTTTTGGAGGTCAGGGGTTAATGGCGCATGTCTTCTATTGATCTTTACTTTATAGTTTTTTGTTTGTTTGTTTGTTTGTTTCCTTTTTTGAGATACGGTCTATCACTCAACTTAGAACTCGCTGATTGACTAGACTAATCCGCAGGTCCCAGAGATCCTCCTACCCTCACTTCCCAGTTCTGGGATTATAAACATACAATGTCATGCCTGCTTTTCCACATGAATGCTAAGATCTGAACTCAAGTCCCCATGCTTGCTCAGCCATCTTCACAGGGAGTTTTATTCAGCCATAAAGAAGAATGGATGTCATGAGAATGAATACATTCATATTCATAGTCAATGAATTTGCAAATGGAGACCATAATGTATTAGGTGAAGTATGTCAAACTAAGAAGAACAAATATTTCTTATTTGTGGATTCTAGGCTTTTAAGGATACATGAAATCATATGCCTGATGTGAAAGCAGGAGTGAGATTGGGGAGTGAATGGGAATAGTAAGGGATGGAGAAAGGGAGGGGCATAATGTGAGATGTCAGAGTGCATGTTGACTTGTATGAAAATGACTTTATCAACCCTCATATTAAGTACAATGAATAGATGCCTTAATATGAACACGAAGGGAAAAGAATGATTCTTAAAAACGATTGTTTTAAAAATATGATACAATCATGTTTTTCCTATCTGCTCGTCTTATAACCACTCACTACAGAGTTAAATAAATTTCATCTTAAGACCCAAAAGTTTTTAAACTTGTCATCAAAATGTTATCTGTTTTTTTTTTTTCCCCCTTAGGTAAAGAACTACCAGATTCAACCTTCGGTCAATCTTAACAGCTCCAGGATTACATTACGAAAAGGCTATTTTTACAGTAGGAAACCTTCAGGGGAGCAAGGAAGTTCTCATCCCTTCTCCCTCTTCTTTCATTGAGTTGGTAAATTGCTCCTCAACTAGTTCATTTACCTTTTAACAAAACCTTTGAGCGTTTGAGGTGGGTAAACATTTATTTGGTATCTGCTCAACTCTAATACTATAGCAGGTGGACAGAGACCTACATAGAAAGCCATTCAACTTTCGTGGAGCTGTCAGATTTAAAAATGGCAGAGGAGTAAGTAAATAAGAGCACTACAAGCACCTGTGATGATCAGAGGGAGAATTAATCACTACGAAAATTGGTGTGTTCAAATTTCTTTTCTGTCTTCACTGGCCTTCTCCAAGCTGTGTTTCAATTAAAAGAAAATGTACATACACACATTCATGCACACTATACCACACACACACACACACATATGAATACACACACACACACACACACACACACACACACACACACACACACTACATCAGAACTCCCACACCTCATACCCCTTACCTGTGAGACATCTGTCTATTAAAGCTCCTTGTAGGTACATAATTTAATCTGTAGACTCTTCTCTCTTTGTAGCTGAATTAGTTACTTCCTGTTGCCTTGATAAAACACAATGACCAAGACAACTTATAGAAGAAAGAGTTTATTTGGGTTTGCAGTTATTCCTAAGGGAAAGCAGTCTGTCATGACAGATAGGCATGGCAGCAATCACAGGTATGATTGTTGGAGCAGAATGCTGAGTGTTCATGACTTGAACTGTAAGCACCAAATAGAGAAAGAAAACTGGGAATGGGGTGAGTCTTTAAACTCTCAAAGCCCACCTCCAGTGACATACTTCCTCCAACAAGATGATACCTCCTAAACTCCCCTAAACAGTGCCACGAGCTGAGGACCAAGTGTTCAAATAGATGAACTTATGGGGGGACATTCTCACTCACAATTCTACTCTCACCATAGTAGATTTCTGGAGGCTGGTGCAGGATTATACTGATTATTTGAACCTGTTTCTGTAGGCCATGTCTACTGTTTTCCAGGTGATTAATAAAATCTGAGTGGTCACCCACTCAAATATCACTAGACAGCACCCTAGGCATATCTCTCTGGCTATTTCTGATACAGGTCTATCTATGTCTATAATCATAGAGAGACACTCCACAACTTAAGCAATCTTGGGTGGACACATGATAGTGATCACAAATGTTTCCCCTCCTCGTCTAAGTTAGTTGTTTTGAGTCTGGTCTCTGAATTACCAGGTGGACAAAATGATTTTAGTGTCTTTCTGATATTCTGTGACATTGCTGCCCATTAAGTACAGCTTACAGAGGAGCTTTGTAAGACATGGCAGTGTTACATTGCAGAGCACAGATGTAAAACTAAGGGTTCACTAATCTGAATGAACTTAACAGAACGCTCAGCTATGTCCATGACCATGCCAGGAGAAGGAGACTCTGTTTGTCATTGAATAATACCAAGGGCAGGCTCTTTCATTGATATGGCAACTGAGAGAGTTTGTTAGCAGTATTCTGTGAACAAAACACTTAAGAGAATGTATGTACACAATAGTTAAAAAGAAGGGTTACCGACACAGATGCCAATTTGGTGGGGCATATGGAACATTTACACTTGCCTTTTTCTTTCTTGCTTGCTACAGCTGGTGCTGATTTAGTATGTGAAATTTTACTAGCAGGAGTGCTAATCAAGACAGAGATTCTGTAAGGATTTAGTCATTTATGTAGGGGAAACTACAGGGGCCATTAAAAAGTAGAGGATCGTCTTATGGAAGAGTATTATCATTATCAACCCCATTTTTAAACTAAACAGACACAATGGTACTGTAAGTATCACTTTAGCAGCCGAAAGAGTCAGAATGCCGCCTGATAATGCTCAGAGAGAATTGCACCCACAGCTTCAAGTTTTGGTAAAAGCATGTTCTTCAAGTTGGGTAGTGTCAGAGGGATGCAGAAGGCGAGCAATGGAACAGTTAGCTGTTTAACTTCTCAGTCTGTTGTTTAGCAAAGATGCTTTGTGGAAATTATTATTATTTTTTAAAGAAACAAAATTTGATTGTAACAGTACAGATAATGTATTTTTGTGACTCACCTGTGGAAGCTGGAGAAAGATAGAGTGTATAAGATTTGGTTTTTCCCTGTCATACCTGAGTACAAAGATTTTATAACATGAGAAATTTCACACAGAACTTCCACAGGCCATGCAAGAGTTCAGAGGAAAATTAAGCAAAAAAAAAAAAATATATTTCATAAGTAGCAACAGAATTGTAGCAAGTACATTAAATATGTCGTGCAGGTGGCCTGGCGGAGCTGGAGACCTGAGCAGCAGCTACCAGACATCTGCTGCCTGAGGAAACTCGCGCCGTGGCAAGTGGTGTTTGACACTCCCCGTGGAAGGGTGCCAGCTGCCCACGGCTCCTCTGCTGCAGATGAACAGAAAGTCTCGTGGGTGCATCCGCGGATGCACGCTTTGCCCCATCCTCCACCACGGAGAATTCAGAGGGCGGGAAGGGGCTTTCGTGAAAGCCCAGTTAGGGACTGTTGGGCTCTTTCAGATTATCCAAATCGCCCTGTCAGAGGGGAATTGAACATATGCCTGCTAGCAAACCATTTTTATTCTATTTTTCATGATTAATTTCTATTATTTGCTACAAGTAGTTTTTTCCAGTATCATGAATTAAGCATTCTCAGAAAAATATTGGAAGAGAAATTTTGCTAAAATATAAGCAGTAAATTAATTTAATTATGCAATAATTGATAGTTATAAATATTTAAGACGGTTGATTTGTCTTAGACTATTTTGATATAAATATGGCACCTTTAAAAGATGAGTATACATTGTGATTTATAAATAACAACTGAGACTGGTCAATCAAATTCACTTCCTGAGTGAACTTTAGACCATTAAGCTAAAACAAAGGGGACAAAGTGCATAGCCAGTGTCCAACCTAGTCATGACCCAGAATACCTGGAAATTAGGGACTTTTTAATTTTATTTTCTCATATTATTAGTGACGTTTTACAAAAATACAAAAAAAAAAAAAAAACAAAAAACCCGAAAAGCTCCAATGAAGCAAAACCAAAAGCATCATCATCAGCTTAGCTAAGCTTAGCTTAACTTGATTTGGAAAAGTTGAAGACATATTCTTAAGTACAAAAGGAAAAGTGTGCATAGGTTTATACTCTATTAAAATCTAAGACACTGGGTACTAAATTTTACCTCCCACCAAAGCCTCGTTTCATCTACATTATTGCTTGGAGTTTCAAAAAAGAGGGCAACCAGCAAGTGTGATAGTTGGGTGCTTAAACACATGTAAAAGAGAAACTAATAAATGTCTTTTTAAAGACAAAAATTAGATAGAAAGTATATTCTTAGCCATCTTAATGTTGCACACATATCCAAACATAAACATACAAACACACAGCATTTGAAGTGTGGGGATTTCTAAGCAATAGCAGATAGCCTTTTAACAGTTCTGCTAGGCAGTTGAGAGAGAGAATGTACTTCTGAAATTGCAGCTGATGAATATGAATATGATGAATATGGTTTGAAAAATTTCTCAATGAGGCTATCATTTAAGTAGAAAATACCTGTGGTAGGTTTTTGGGGTGTGGGCACACCCATCATTCCTCCTTAAAACCATTCAATTACCTGGTAATCACTTATTCTACTACCTAGACTTCTGAGTAGTAAGAAAAAATAAACTACAAGATTTGAAAAACAGACAGGTATTCATTCCCTCTACAATCCAGGATCCAGGAGGTTAGTCAGCTGGAGGATAATTTATGAGGGTTCCCAAACCACGAGCAGCGACGGTGAGCATATGGCAGAGCTGAACTGTGTGCAGGTCAGCTTTCGCAATGTCTGTCAGTCATTGTTAGCATCTAAGCGCACGTGTTAAGGGGTGAATTCAACGAGAAGAAGTTATTTGGCAAATTCTTAGAAATGTGGCTTAAAAATCAAAACAACTTTAGTTTAACATATAACCTCATTGATGGCACTCGTCCTGATCTTGCCTGCAGAGAACATACCCCTTGAAATGTACTGCCCTTTGTTCAGCTAGGAAAAACTGGATAATCACACACTGTGTGTGTGTGTGTGTGTGTCTGTGTGTGTGTGTGTGTGTGTGTGTGTGTGTGTGTGTGTGTCTGTGTGTGTGTGAACATGCAGATGTGTGGATGCTGGCATTTGCAAGATGACCACTTTCTCCAACTGTTCAGGTTGTTAAGTTTGCTACCATTTTGAATAAACTTCTTTGGGGAGGGCCACATTTCTGTTTCTCTCTCCCTATTAGAGAATATTTGCTTTGTAAACCCACTAATTTATGGCGTGGGACACAAATGACAGCGCACAATGTACATGATTAGAGGAGTGAGTTGAGAACTTTAGGCTGGAAAATGAAGTGGATTTCCTGGGATACACGCGTAGCACACAGGAAAAGACATGAGAGAAAGAGGGAGAGGAGAGATTTGAAGTTTGTGAGCATCATAAAGGGATGAAACAGTGTAGCAGGAATCTTAAAAGTTCTTATTAATAAAATCAAACCCGAGACAAGTTATTGGGGTCCATGCTGGTAGATCAGAGAGACAGAACAAGCCACAGCTATCTCACCTTGCCAATTCCTCAGCTGGTCCTGTTTCCTCAGACTGGAAGCTTCTGTGTCCTCATCCCAATAGCTCTCAGCTGAACTGCTGCTTAAAAGCCTGAATGCTTAATCAGCCACATGCTTAACCAGCCAAATGCCTCTAGTTTCTGGTCCTCCCGCCTTATATATCTTTCTGTTTTCTACCACCATTCCCTGGGATTAAAGGCTGGCTTTCTGGGATTAAAGGCGTGTCACCATGCTTGGCTGTTTCCGATGTGGCCTTGAACTCACAGAGATCCAGAGGGATTTCTATCTCTGGAATGCTAGGATTAAAGGCGTGTGCTATCACTGACTAACTAGTGGCTTGTCTGTTCTCTGACCCCAGGTAAGTTTATTAAGGTACACAATATTTTGGTGAACACAATACCACCACAAAACAGCCATAGGGATGAGGCACTGAAGTCAACAAGTGTCCTTGAGTGTGGGTGAAATACCGCATGTGCTGGCGGTGACGGGAGCTGCCTCAGTTTTGGAACATTTTATTCAGAGCAAATCCAGTGCTGGTTCCAAAGGGACTGTGAAGCCCAGCACTGGAAGTCTAAGAAATGCAGGTTCATTCTCTGGGGCCAGAAGAATTCTGACTGTGTTATAAAATTTTCTGATCAAAATGACAAGGAAGCAGTGATATTAGGACATTAGATTTTTCAGGACTAGAATGTTCTATATAGACTGAAGCCAGTAGCAGAGATTCCATAAGATTACTGACTGCCATAGTATCAGTGGAGATGAGTTCTTCGAAAAGTGGGGGTCAGGTAGTAGTCACAAGACAATGCAGTTACCATGACAAGTAACAAGTCATAATGGTGGGAAAAGAGTTAATGCAAGGTGGCAGATGTTCAGTGAGTGCGCTTATTTGAAGGAGGCTGTTCCACAATGGTCAAGGAGTGAGCAATGGCTATTGCCTAAAATACACATGAAAACTGATGAGGTCTTGGCCAACCCTGCAAGTGAGCCACCTAGGCCTGCAAAAGATCAAAGAAAGGGAAGTAGTAGATGTGCATGATGGGAAGGAGAGGCATAATGGCTATTAGCCCCTTCTTCAGGGTCCTCAACTGCTGTGGGTGTTTGTGGTTTGCCCCGTTCATGTCCTATTCATCTTTCTCATATAGTTTTGGAAATTCTGACCAATCAGAACCTGAAGACTCCACCTGGGTTGAAATGCCTAATCATTCATAAAAATAGTGTTGCCCTTGTAAGCATGATTTCCTGAAGCTTCTTCTGTGTGACCTAAAGTTTTAAGAAACCTCTGACAAGTTATTCAGCTCTATGGTGGACCATGTGTATGTGTTATTCATGTGTACTTGTGTATTTTAGACATGATGGTATTTTCAACCTTGATAACAGCTCAGTGATGACCAAGGTTGCTGGAGTAAGTCAGGAATCATGCCAGCTGGCCCTGCCATGGATTTCTGCCATCCGGCCTCAGCTGAGCTTGTCTTACTTTTTGGCACACTTTTTATTTGTCCGTTTTCTTCCCTATCATATTGCTCACAGCTACAGTTCCAAAAGTTTCAAACCCTTTGCGTCTCCTCAAGTTCGGAAGGCTGTTCCTGCCCATGCCAGTGGGCTGTAACCACACCCACTTCCCGGGGAGTGAAGCTCTCAGCACACCCCGACTTCTTAACTCTCCTGGGCTCAGGGTTCTTTCTGTCGGCTTACTCTCACCCTCCCTGAAGCCCCTTAAGGAAAGGGTCCCCCCACAGTTCTCTTTGGTCAGCATTGTCTTTCTAATAACAAGCCAGGCTCAGAAGACAGCGGCATCAGCTTCCCACTGTACCAACTGTTCTGGTGGCGACACGTTCGCAGGCTTCTCTTCTAAACCTGACCGTGACATTGCCCAGGTGAACCACTTTATTTCTCCCCTCTGGTGGGGTTACCTTCTGTGTGCAGCAAAGCAGTCTTCCCAAAACAGGCGTCATCTCCTTTAACCATCTAGACATTCTAATTGTTTTGACTTTTCATTGTGAATAAACTAGTTTATATTATACTGTGAATATTTGAGACGCAGCATGCTAGAACATTTATAATAGATGATAGCATTTGCAAACTATAAAATGATCACTGTTAGAGCTGGCCTAAGAAACCCGACCTTCCCTATACTTTTGAAAGCCTTTGACTTCCTGCCCAGTTATCACCTCCCTCCTCTAACTCATTTATTCTTTCCCCGTGTCCCAATGTAACCACTATCCTGTTTTGTCTGCTGACTCATTTTCCTTAGGTTTACTATATATACATAGCAAACACACACACACACACACACACACACACACACATATACATACATGTACATATGTACATATTAATTTATGCTGATATTCCATGTGCATATGTTTAAGTAAAATTCATACTATTCCACTGTTTCATTTTGTTCATGTTTGAACACTATGTGAAAGAGATACCAGAAACTTGCCATTATCATTCACATTATATTTCCAGGTATAATTTGTGCTGATGACTGCAGCTGTAATTCCTGGATTTTCATTCATGCATAGTGTTCCATTTCCAAAATGCCTTCCACTTGAAAACATAAAGTTTGTGTGAACATGTGTGCCCATGTGTAAAAATGTATGGAGATCTGAGTTGGTTAGGTCCTTCTTGTATGACTCTCTTTAGTGTGTGTGTGTGTGTCTGTATATATATGTGTGTGTGAGTGTTTCTATTGCTGTGAAGAGACACCATGACCAACACAACTCTTTGGGGGGTTTCATCATGGTTTTAGAGAGTTAGTCCATGATCATCATGACCTAGTGTAGACTTTTGAAACCTCAAAGCCCTCTTGCAGTGACACATCTCATACAAGGCCACACCTACTCCAAGAAGGCCATCCTTCCCAATCCTTCCCAAATAGTTCTTTTCCCTGGTGATTAAGCATTCAAATATATGAGCCTGTGGAGGCCATTCTCATTCAAACTCCCACAGTATGTATATGTACCTGTGTGTAGTGTGTGAATATATGCATGTGTATGTGCAGGTGTGTGAGTATATGTGTGCATGCTCACATAGGCCAGAGGAAGATAACAAATGGCCTGTTCTATCACTCTCTTCCTGTTTCCTTTGAGATGGAGTCTCTCATTGAACCTGGAGCGAGGATAATGGCTAGTGTATTAGTCAAGGTTCTCTAGAGGAACCTTATAGAATGGATCTCATTCTATATATAAAAAGGGAATTTATTAGAATGGCTTACAGGCTGTGATTCAGTTAATCCAACAATGTCTGTTTACCAAGAATCCAGTAGTTGTTCAGTCTACAAGGTTGGATGTCTCATCTGGTCTTTAGTATATGCCAGAATCCCAATTAAGTAGGCTCTAATGCTAGTGAAGGAATAGATTTGCTAGCCAGGTGTAGCAAGCAGACAAAGAGCAAAACCATCCTTCTTCTGTTTCCTTTCTATAGGCTTCCAACAGAAGGTATGGTCCAGATTAGAGGTGGGCCTTCTCACGTCAAAAGACCTGGATTAGAGGTTTATCTTCTCACATCAAAGATCTGGACTAGGAGTGAGTCTTTCCACTTCGACTGATTTCATTAAGAAAAAAAAAATCCCTCACAGGTGTGTCCAGTCATTTGAGTTTTAGTTAATTCCAGATGCAGTCAGGTTGACAACGAAGGACAGCCATCAGGGCCAGCAAGCCCCAGCAATTGTCCTGTCTCATACAGCACTGTAGTTACAGGCATGTGCAGTCAGGAGGCATTTTATGTGGGGCCTGGTTGTGTGAAGACACGTGTAAATGTCTTCTCACCTTAGACAGAATGGATGACAGGCCAAAGTAATGATATCACCCAAGTTGACACTGGTGAACCAACTCATTGTACTGGTGTTAGCTATAGGAGCAGAAATGATTCAAAAGCAGTTACATCACCAAAGCCCTTGCTAGCATAGATGACAGCTCGAGAAAGCTGAAAATCTGCCTTGAACAATTTACAGGCAGCTAGACAGGTTGGAGACTCTTTTGAAGGTAGTTCAGTTGGTCTTTGCTTCTTCCAAGTAGGTTGACTAATCTGGCTTGTTCAGGCAGTGTGGTTTGTTTTTGAGTGTTTCTCAGCAGCCCTTACTGTTTATAGAAGCCTTGAGAGAGGTACTAGTGAATCTACTTAGATTCAGGGATTTCCTGAAGCTGTTGAGTTGATAGAATGTTCTAGTTTCAGAGCAAACTGATACACAACAGTTCTGGGATTTGAACTCAAGTCCTCATGTTGGCACAGCAAGAACTGTTATCTATTGAGCACTCGTCCCAGGCCCTCCAAGTTACCTTTTGACACAAGATCTCTCACTAACCTGGAACCAGCAAGCCCCAGGACCTCTTCTATCTCTGCATCCCTAGAGTAGAGATAAAAGCATGTCATAGGTTTTCTGTCCCTGATAATAGGTTTCTCTGCCGATGAAGTAAGCCAGATCAAGCTAAAATGAAAAAGTATAAGAACAGGCTTATTTGAGCAAAGCAACTCCTGGGTGGGTTCTCCAGTCCCAGAGATCCAGGCTGGAGAAGCCACATGCCGAAACTAAAGCAGTGAGATTGTAGAGGTTGTTGGCAAGGGGTGTTGATGTGTCAGCCACAAACTGGATTGTGACCAAGTATGGTCAAATGC
The DNA here is from genome assembly GCF_049852395.1 of Peromyscus maniculatus bairdii. Taxonomy (NCBI): domain Eukaryota; kingdom Metazoa; phylum Chordata; class Mammalia; order Rodentia; family Cricetidae; genus Peromyscus; species Peromyscus maniculatus. The sequence continues at coordinate 23,158,663 of NC_134855.1, read as the reverse complement.
TGAACACTTTAGGCAGGGACTTGGGCTGCTGGTGGCAACAGGGGAGGAAGTTGCAATAGTCATCAAGAATGTAGAACTGGGCTTTTTGGAGGCTTTTCTTTGTTGGAGATTCTCTGAGAGGGCGGGACTTAGAGAGAGAGAGAGAGAGAGAGAGAGAGAGAGAGAGAGAGAGAGAGAGGAATGGGGCTTTTCAGATCAAGCAATAGTGAGCTGGAGGTTCCAACTGAACAGCATGCACCCCATACTTGGATTTTATGTGGATGCTGGAGGTCCAAATTCAGGTCCTCACACTTCTATAACATTTTAGCAACTGAGCTATCTCCCTAGCCCCGCTTTACGTTCTTGATTCAACCAGTTTAGTTATTTGTCATCTTAATTTTTCCTTCATTTTTGAGGGGTAAACTTAGTGGGGTAAATTAATTTTTCTTATTTGGCAGTTTTTTTCTTTCTTTCACTACTAGAGCCTTTGGCCTCCATAGTCACTGGAAGGAAATCAGCTTACAATCTTATCATTATAAGGTATCCTTTGTATATGAGAAGTTGCTTTTCTCTAGCTGGTTGGGGGTGGGGGGCTTTGAGTCATCTCAGAACACACCCAGACACCAAGTTCTTAGCACAAAGGAGATTTATTATCCTGGAGCGGTAAGCAGGGGTGGAGGGGGGTACTACTTCTGGAATGGGCAAAGACAGACAGGCAGCAGGTGTTTCTGCACAAGTGGGTTTTTAAGGAGAAAAAGGAGAGTCTGTCCTAGGGTGAGCTGGTAAGTCCTGATGGGACAAGTTAGACAGTATAGCCAAATAATGAATTTTGATTGCTGGGCCTTGGTGTTTAGTCTCAGGACAGAGTGAGTGGCCAAATAAGGGAATAGACTTTGGGGGCTGGCTTTAGGAATGTAATCTAATGAATTAGCAAGGGAGAAGGAAGGGGAAAGGGCAAAACCCGTGTAATGCTTGGGCCTGCTAGAGAGCCCTTTGTTCCTACCTTTTTGTTTTATTATTGGGTCACCGGGTGTTGGGAAAGTGGGCATCATTCTCTCTGGCTGCTTCCTTCTGATATTGGGGTGTCATTGTTAGGCATCCAATGAACCCGGAATGTTGGTCAAGGTCAGGAAGAGCAAGCTGTGTCAGTCCCTGTCCAGGCTCTGAGGTACCATCTGGGGCTATGGAAGCACAGACAGCGTTGGAGCAGTTTGTGAGGCTGGACCATCTGAGGCTAGCTGCTTTGGACATATCTAGGATGTAGAGTCCAAGGGAACATCTGAGGCTGTTGAGTTGCTGGAGCAGTCTGTGACTGATTTAAAATCTGCTGGGACAGATAGACTAGGAACAGAGGTAACGTTAAAGAGTTTAGGGGAAAAATTTTTGTCTTGGGTATATATTTGAAACTTTTAGGCCCATGGTCCTGGTAGTTGGGGGAGAGGAATCCCAAGACCAGAAAAATGAGGAGAGATCTCACCCTCAGGAATAGACAGGTGGGGAAACTTAGGCTGTTGGTTGACAGGACTACTTTTCTGGAGTCCATTTAATCTGTGAGAGGTGGATCCAAGTCAATTCCCTGAAGCTTATAATAATTTTAAAGTTTACAAACGAGATAAAAGTTTTAGATATGTTGTTATTACCATTTTTTGCTGATCTACTAAAATTCACATTGTAGAAAGGTCAGAGGGTTTATGTTTTGGGTTATAGTAAAAGTTTGGGGACCCAAAGAATAGCATAGAGAAGGGGAAGAAATTTGAAATAACTTTTCATATACTTTAAATCATGTTCTCAAACCCTTCAATGTACTTAAACTTTCCTATCCTCAGAACTTAGACCTTTATAACTTTTATTTACATACCTTAAACATTTTCTTAGACTCTTACAATTTCAGATCTTTATAACTTGGTGAGTGGGAAAGATAGGGGGTCACAGAGTGAAGGCTGGGTTAGTAGCTGACATACATTGTAGACGGGTTCGAGTCTGTAATAAAAATCTTATCTGCTGGGGTGAGAGTCAGGATAGAATGGATTTAGAGAAAGGATAGAAGGGATTTAGTATCAGAGTGAAATATTTGATGTAATTGGTAAATAATGTACTGTGTTGAAGGTACATTAAGTATGTTGTTACCTGGATTATGTAGTAGAGTAGCCCAGCAGGAAGTAAGGTGAGTCATAAGGGATGAAAGGGTGGCTTGAGAAGCTGCCTTGTTGGCACAACTATTGCCTTTACTGACAATGGAGGGATTAGTCTGATGTGCCTTGCAGTAAACCAAGCCAATTTCAGAGGGTAAAAGAAAGGCCTTGAGGTTATGGGTATATGAAAAGTTAGTAATTAACTTGCCTTTTGTGTTTAGAAATTCTCATTCCTTCCAGATGGCTGAATGTGTTAGCAGGACATGGAAAGTATATTTGGAGTCTGTATATACCATTAATGATGTACTTTTGGGTGATTTGGAAGACTCTGGTGAGGGCTATTGATTTTGCCTGTTGATTGGTTGTTTGTGGTGATAAGGAGGCCACCTTGAAGATGGCATTATCTTAGACCACTGCATATCCCACAACATGGTGGCTATCTGACAGGAAGGAGCTGCCATCTGTACAAAAAGTGTTGGCAGAAGTAGCTAGAGGACCTTCTTGTATATGACAGGGATGAGGGAGGAGGCCTTTGAGTGCCTCTGGACAGGAGTGAAGAGGGTCTGGGAAATATTGGGGTAAAGGGCTAAGTGTGGAGGGATGGAGGGGAGGGCAGGTAAGAAAGGTCAGTAATGAGGTTTTGATAAGAGAAGTTTGGAGGGATAGGATTCCGGACAGTGGTAGGGACTGGAGTCCTTTGAGTTAGGAGTTAAGAGTGAGAGCATGGTGGGAGTAGATTGTGATGGGAGGTCCCAGAGCTAATTTGTTAAATTTAGAGATGAGCAGAGAGGCTGCAAGAAAGGGGGCAGCGAGGAAGAGGAGAGGGGTGTCTCTTCTTTCAGTTCATGTGTCCACAAAATTGGAAAGGCTTTTGTTTTGTTCATTCGATGCCTATGGAGTATAAAGGCTGTTTTGAGTGCTAAGACATACCAGTAGTGTTGGGTAAGTGGGAACCTTTAGGAGATGTCCCAGAGTGTATCAGTAAGGATGGGAGTGGATCCCTTTTGCTAGTGGTGGATGGGAGCCAAGGTTGAGAGCCAAGAGCATCCCTAGGATCTTGTGTGGCTGAAAAGGAGGTCTCTGGGAGGAAAGGGTTATCACCCAAGCTTCATCACCAAGAGAGGGACTTGATGGAGCAGAAGAGAAATCTGGAACCTGTGGAGAGGATTTGCAGGTGGAACTGGATTCCTCTGGAGAGGCCACCGAAAGTGAAAGGGAGATTGCTAACCAAGCCAAACTGAGCAGAATGTGCCTACCCATCTTCCAAGGCAGTCCACTGTCCTTGTTAAAGGCTGTGGTATGTGCAGTCTCCCTACCTGCATAAGACAGAGTGGGGATGCTGGACAAACAATGGTCATAATCTGGTATCCTGGGAGAATGTTTAGGATGTTTACTAAGAGAAAACTTACCAATTTGCTGTTGTTGGATGCAGAGAGCAGACACCGGATGGTTCGGAAAGTGCAAGAATTGAGTTGGGGGGTCCTGTAAAATGATCCCCCCCCGTCACGGAACCAATGTAGGGGGGGACCCTCAGCATTGGCTCAGAACACACCCAGACACCAAATTCTCAACACAAAGGAGATTTATTAGCCTGGAGGGACAAGGGGACTTTGGTGGGAGAATGGGATGGGGGCTGCTTCTAAAATAGACAAAGGCAGACAACAGACATCAAGTATTTCTGCACAAGTGAGTTTTTGAGAAAAAAGGAGAAGTCTGTGCTAGGGTGAGTTGATAAGTCCTGATTGAACAAGTTAACTAGTGTAGCCAAATAATGAATTTTGATTGCTAGCCCTTGGTGTTCAGTCTCAGGCCTGAGACAGTGGCCAAATAAGGGAATAGACTTTGGGGGCTGGCTTTAGGAATGTAATCTAGTGGCTTAGCAAGGGAGAAGGAAGGGAAAGGGCAAAACCCGTGTAATGCTTGGGTCTGCTAGAGAGCCCTTCACTAGCTGCTTTCAAGATTATCTTTGAAAATTTGATTCCAATGTCTCTTGGAATAGGTCTTTTTGCATTTATTCTGCATAGAACTCATGATACATTTGAATATATAGGTTTATATCTTTCATTAAACTTGAGATGTAAGTGGCCACCACTTATTCAAGGTCCCTCTGCTCCTTTTACCCCTCTGGAATTCTCATTTTGTGTATTTAGTGCCATGTTGGTGTCCTAAAGTCTTACGATTTGTTTATTGTTCTCCATCCCTTCTGCTTCTTGAATGGACACGTTTTGTTGACTTATCTTCCGGTTTACTCATTCTTCTGTCTAATCCTCTCTATGCCAGAACACTCTGCTGATGTTTTCATATTAGTCATAGTAATTTTGAAGTCTACACTTTCTACCTGGTGAAGCATTTATCTAATTATTCTTTATCAATAAGAACTCGGGAGTCAGATATGGGAGTAAGAACTTGAATGTGGTCAGAGACGCGATGGAGAAGCAATCAACGACCTCCTCTTTCTTTCCTTCCTCAATCCAAAAGGGCTGAGAATCTTTCCTAACCCCTCCCTACTACTTTCTGTGTCTCTCTGTATGTCCTTGGTCCTCCAAAAGCTCTATAAACCAACCAGTTTTGGTCAGATAGCAGCTAGCTCTGCCCCCTGATTCAAAACAAACTTTATTGGTTGTCTCAGGGGTGTCAGTGTGATCAAAATATCCCACAACACCCTGGGTTTCCTTTAAGCCTTCTCTTTCTTTTCTGTCTATTCAGTGATGCTTTCTGTCTGCTGAGACTCTATTTCTTGCTCTTTAATCCCCTGTCCCTGTTCCTTTACTTGTTTGAGTGTATGTAATAGACTTTGGTTAGCCTTTTACTTAGTCAAGCATCTACACAGTTTCTACTGATTTCTGTTTTAGTTCCCTGTGGATAGATCATATATTCTTATTTATATTCATTAAATACTAGGTGATTCTAACACTAAAATTCAGATTTTCTCTTCTTTCATCCCCTCAGGGCTTATTGCTTTTCTATTTCAGGTGGTGGTCATTTATTTGCTACATGGCTTTTCCAAATCATTTTTCAATCCTGTGTATTATTTTGCTCATTCATAGTAGTCTGTAGTCTATAAGCTCAGTCATCATCATGTGCTTTAATAGTATAATCTTAGACACCTGGGCTTGCAAAAGAGAAAAGAAAATAGTTGTATTGTGGTCTTTGTGCGCTTTTACTTTGTATTGTAGCGATTCCCTGGTGTTCAGTTTTTCCGTTAGTCTATAAGCCTCCCCAACTTGTATGGGGACTGGGGAGTAGCCATAGGTGAAATCTTAGGTCTTCCAAGTCTTTATGTAGCATTCATCCCATCCTGAGCCCACACATGGGTTTCTTGAGCCTCTGGCATACACAGAGGTGCTTACTCTCCTAAGCTCTGCCTTCCCAGAGACTTTTTGATCTATGTATTGATTGTCTTAAATGTTTTTTATTGCCTGCTCTAGGACACCCCAGCCAATACTGTGCTTTCACATGACTCATCAAAGCTGTCTGGGAAGCCAGAAAAATGAGTTAGTTGTAGCATAAAGCAACTTTTGTGCTGGTTGAAAAAACTATCAGACATGTTGAGATCCACATACACAATCCTTCGAGAGTAAGTTCTATATTGCTAACTCTGGCACTAGAAAATTGAGCAGCCTGTGTGGGCATGGCAGACATGTACTTCTAAACACTGTAATGTTCATTCTCTTACCACAAAGCAACAGCCTGTTCCTTTCCCAAGTCACTCCTAGCTTTTTTTTAATCTATTTTTTTTCTTTTACTAGATTTCCAAATTCTTCAGAAGTTGAAACTGATAGAATTTGCTTGCTCATTTTCTGCTTTTAGGAGGAAGAGAGAACCCTATATCTCTTGACTCTTAAGCAGGTCCATCACTGTTACTTTATATTTTTGATTTTGGTCATGATGGGTATGAAGCCTCAGCCTTGTCCATGTTAAGCAAGCACTTAAATGCTTATTTACACTCCTAACCCACTACATAATTTTTGCCTCACTTTCCTACATTGATTTAAATTAATTTTTCAAGTTCCATGAAAAAAGTCTGTTTTCAATAAAGCTTTTTAATTTTAAGATAATTATAGATTTACATGTGGAAATAATAGAGACCTCATGTACCATTTATTCAGTTTCTCCAAAATTTATATATTTTAAAAGTACAGTACAAGTCACAACCAGAATGCTGACATTGGTATAACTGAGACACAAACATTCCATCACTCTAAGAGTCGTTCATATTGCCTTTTATAGCTACATGTTTCATGCTCTGATCCTTTAAGCCCTGGACAACCACTAGTCTGTCTTCTGTTTCTATAAATCTGGTGTTATTTAAGTGTTGTAGAAATGGAGCCATGACATGTGTGACCTTTGGGCATTAACATTTTTCATTCAGCATCATTCTGCAGATCTATTGACATTGTTTCATGGTGACAGTTTATTTATTTTATTTATATTGTTGAGTAGTACATAGTCCATGGTAGGACGCTATCACAATTTATTCATATTCACCCATCAAGGGCACACAGATCGTTATTAAACACTTGTATGCAAATTGTAGTGTGAACACATCTCATTTCTCTGGTATAAATACCCAGTAAAAGAATTACTACATTGTACGGCAAATGTATATTTAGTTTTTAAATAAATTATTATTATTATTTTCATTTCAGAATGGGCGATGGTGGAAGTTCTGTTTTTCTCTAGTCTTCTTCAGGTGCCATCTCAGTCAGAAGATGGGGGAACACTGGGTTGTTGCTAGGTGAAGAGTAAAGGTCCGTTTTCCATATGGTAGTCTTTGTTAACACAGAAGTTTGGTTCAGTGTCACTGGTGGGATGAAAGTATAGCCTTCTCTTAAGGCCTCCTCACTCTCCCCTGATACTAGGCCACAAGAATACTGAGTTGCAGCCTAGCAAAAGTAGACAGGTACATCCCCAGTGTGGCTCTTGCTGGTGAAGTGTGTGTGTGTGTGTGTGTGTGTGTGTGTGTGTGTGTGTGTGTAGGACAGAGGTCCATGTTAGATGACTTCCTCTTTCATTTGCCACCTTAGTTTTTGAGACAGTTTCTAATGGAATTGGGAGCACACCAATTCACTTAGCTTGTCCGTCCAGAAAGCTTCAGAATTTTCCTGCCCCCACCTCCCCTGCACTGGGATTACACTGGGATCTTCCCACCCCCCACCTCCCCTGCACTGGGATTACACTGGGATCTTCCCACCCCCCACCTCCCCTGCACTGGGATTACAGCTGGGATCTTCCCACGCCCCACCTCCCCTGCACTGGGATTACAGCTGGGATCTTCCCACGCCCCACCTCCCCTGCACTGGGATTACTGCTGGGATCTTCCCACCCCCCTACCTCCCCTGCACTGAGATTACAGCTGGGATCTTCCCACCCCCCACCTCCCCTGCACTGGGATTACAGCTGGGATCTTCCCACCCCCCACCTCCCCTGCACTGGGATTACAGCTGGGATCTTCCCACCCCCCACTTCCCCTGCACTGGGATTACTGCTGGGATCTTCCTGCCCCCCACCTCCCCTGCACTGGGATTACAGCTGGGATCTTCCCACCCCCACCTCCCCTGCACTGGGATTACAACTGGGATCTTCCCACCCCCATCTCCCCTACACTCGAATTGCAGGTGCCTACTGCTGTTCTTGGATTTTTAGTGCAGGTGCTGGACATCAAACTGAGTTTCTCATACTTCTGCAGCACACAATTTATCAACTGTGTAATCTCTCTAGACCCTCAAGAGGTAACTTCTAATTTTTTATTTTTACAATAGTGAGATAATTTAAGTTTTCTAATGTTAAATCAAATGTATACCTCTAGTATAATTGTAATTTAGTAATAATGTACTGCCTTTTGTATATATCCCTGCATTTAGTTTATGAACAGTTTGATATTTTTAGTTTATTTTCTGAAATTAGTCATATATATTTTTGTCTTAATCTGACTTCATATATTTTTGTCAGGATGAACACATTATTCTCATCAAATATCTCAGAGGAAATTTGATATTTTTTTTCTCCTAAGGTATAGAATAGTCTGATCCCTGATTTGTGGCAAATTATATCAAAATAAATGTTTATCTGTAAAGGAAATTTTAAATGTCATTTTGCATTTGTTGAGGTAGTTCTAAGGCCTTTCTGGTCTTTTAGGTGCTTATGAGTATGTTATTTTCTTTCACTCTATAGATATAGGTTTGTGGCTTCCAAACCCCCACAACACTCGTTTCCAACACTTTTTCTTCTCAAGGAGCAGGAAGGATATTACCAGGACACTTAAGGAAGTCATTCTCGGGGTGATCGCAGTCACCTTACTACATCTGTAGCAATCCGTAGGCAGGAGTTGGCCTCACCACTTTCCAGCTGGGAAAATACAACTGAATAACCTGCAGGTGAAGCTCCCCTTATACTAAGGTAAGGAGACAGACATCTCATAGAACATCACAATGAAAGCTCTGTGCTACTTTTCCTGAATTATCAGCACTAAAAATATGAATTTGGTGCACATATCCTGAACACCAGAAAACACTCAAGTTTTTCACAACGCCAAGAACAGGAAAGAAGACCCTTTTGAAACATCTTGTGTTCTTGTGTGAAGACGATCAGCGCAGGTCCAGGGTGAAGTCCATCCTGGTGGGGAACAATGGGCAGGATCTTGAGACAGGTGGTCACATTGTATCTACATTCAAGAAGCAGAGTGAGGTGAATACCTGAAGTATGTTTTAATAACCCCATTTTCCCACTGAAATGTGTCTACTTCATAGAAAATCCTTAAGTTTGCTATTGTAAAATTGATGCAATATTCATCTATGATTTTTTCATTTTTTTTGCTGTTGTTTTTTAAATTTTTTTTAACAAAATAAATATAAGATAAAACAAAATCCATCACATCAAAGTTGGACATGACAAACCAACAGGAGGAAAAGAGCCCCAGGAGAAGGCACAAGAATCAGAGACCCACTTGTTCACACACTCAGGAGTCCAATAAAAGTACTAAACTGAAAGCTATAATATATACACAGAGGACCTGGTGCAGACCTGGGGAGGCCCTCTACTTGCTGCTTCAGTCTCTTGAGTTCATATGAGCTTTGATGATGTTGATTTGAAGGGTCTTATTCTCCTGTACCCTCCATCTATTGGTTTAAGTATTAAGGCAACTCCACGTAGTTAAAAGGGAGGTTTATTTTGTGCGGTAACTTACAAGTGAAGGGATTGGTTACAGGGTCTGGGAAAGGTGTAGCGCAGTCCAGCAGTGTTCTCTGGATAACTCTGCTCCATCTAGGTCCAGTGTCCAGGATCCAGGAACCAAGAGAGCTCCCCCATCTGGATCTCCAGTCTTCAGGGGTCCTCTCTTGGCTCCGCCTTGTAGGCGTGACAGTTACGAAGCCCCAAAGGGGGTGGTATTTCCAAGTCAAAGCTGGAACAGCTACCCACTACATCCATCCTCTCTGGATCTTATACTGTTGCTGTCTCCTCTTCCAAGGGGGTTCCCTGAGCTCTTAGGGGAAGGATTTGATAGAGACCTCCCATTTAGAGCTGTGTGTTCCAAGGTCTCTCTCTCAGTGTGTTTGGCTGTGGGTCTCTGTATTTGTTCTCATCTGCTGCAGGAAGAAGCTTCTCTGATAATGGCTGAATAAAACACTGATTTATGAATGTAGCAGAATATCATTAGTCATTTTATCACTTCCTTCCTTCCTTCCTTCCTTCCTTCCTTCCTTCCTTCCTTCCTTCCTTCCTTCCTTCTTTCTTTCTTTCTTTCTTTTTTAGACCAGTATTATTTTGTTTTACTCTAGGTTTCTGGGATATCTAGCCTCTGGTCCTTAGTCATCCGAGCAGTGTCAGGCATGGGTTCCATCTCATGGAGTGGGCTTTAAGTCAATCAGATGTTGGTTGGTGACTTCCACAAGCTTTGTGCCACCACCACACTAGCATATGTGTAGGCAGGACAGATTGTGGGTCAAAGTGTTTGTGGCTGCCGTGGTGTTCATGCTTCTCTTTTGGTAGAATGCAGAGTACCTTCCTGTCCCAAAGATACTAGGACATAGGGGTAAAGGCCTATGTAGGCACCAGCTCACCCTCTCCATGTTCAATGAGTTGTATAGGTGTTGTCTTCAGCAATGGAGCCTTTTTGTCAGTTTGTAGAGAACAACTCATTGTCTTGGCAATAGCCTGAGTTGTTTGGGGGTTTCCATATGACCCCTTTGGCCAACAATTCAATTGGATGTAACCCAGTTCTGGTACTGGAAGCTTTGTTTGGTGACACAGTTAGAACTCTGTCTTCCCCATTATTTGGAGGCTTCATTAGGATTACCTTAATATGTTTTAGGAGTTTCTACAGCATTAGGTTTTCATACCACCCTTAAAGTGCCTCTCGGTTCTGTCTTTCCCCACATTCCCTCCTCCAACACCACTTCCTCTCCCCTTCCCCACTCGGTCCTCCCATTCCAATCTCTCCTACCTAATGTCCACCCATAAAATCTATTCTATTTTCCCCTCCCAGGGAGATCCAGATGTGCCCCCTGGTCCCTTCCTCTGTACCTAATCTCTCTGAGTCTACAGATTGTAGCTTGGTTATCATTTGCTTAATGACTAATATCCACATGTAAATGAATACATACCATATTTATCTTTCTGGATCTGGGTTATATCAGGATGACTTTTTCTAGATCCATCCATTTCCCTTGAGTATTTCCCTTTTTTTTTTAAACAGCTAAATAGTCTACTGTATAAATGTACCACCATTTCTTTATGCATTCTTCTGTTGAGGGACATCTAGGTTCTTTTCAGTTTTTGGTTACGATGAATAGAACTTTGATGAACATGGTTGAGAAAGTGTCTCTATGGGAGAAGGAAGTGTGCTTTGGGTACATGCCCAAGAGTGGTATAGCTGGGTCTTGAGGTAGATTAATTCCCATCTTTTTGAGGAATCACCATACTATTTTCCAAAGTGGCTGTACAAATTTGCACTCCCACCAGCAACAGAGGAGTTTCCTCTTATTCCTCATCCTCAACAGCAAGAGCTGTCACATGTGTTATTAATCTTAGCCATTCTAACAGGTGTAGCTTGGAATCTCAGAGTTGTTTTGATTTGCATTTCACTGATGGCTAAGGATGTTGAACATTTAAGTGTTTCTTAGCCATTTCAGATTCTTCTATTGAGAATTCTGTTTAGATCTGTAACCCCCTTTTAATAGGGCTATTTGTTTTTTAAGGGGGGTGGATTCGGAGGGCAAGATCTGTGGGATCCATACAAGATGGGGCCCCGGCAGGCAGGGGAGGCTATAGCAGGTGGTCTGTTGTGGAGCTGAGGGTGAGAGTGTGAGATTTCATCTGTAGGTACAGAGAGAGAAGTGAACATCTGCAGTCAGCCTACCTGCTTCCTTGGAAGAAGTGGCCTGTGGGTTAGTAAGGAGTGCCTGCTGGAGCTGGGGGCTGGGATAAAGCAACAAGTACGGGGTGGGGAGGTTGAAGGGGAAAGGTCTGTGGGATCCACTAGAGATGGAGTAGGGAGAGGCTTTTGTAGGTGTTCTGGTGTAGAGCTGGGGATGAGACTGGCGGATTGGGCCTAGGGTAACAGAAGGAGAGGTGAAGGCCTGTGGTCAGTCTACCTGGTTCCCTAGCAGGCACGCTCAGTTTGTTCTTAATCACTAAGCAAGTTCCCTTTCATTTTCATATTGTTTATTTTGAATTCTTTCTTTTCTCTCGATTATTTTGTGTCAGAGATGTGTTTTTTGTTAGTTTCATCATAGAATATAAATTTTTAGTTGTCCTTATGTTCTGTATTATATTTTAAATTTCCTGTTAGTGATTGTTGACTTTAATTTTATTGTTTCCTTCCATTCATCTCTTGTGTTCATGCTTCCATCTGCTCTGGCCTCAGGTTTGTGCCCTGCTCCTAATATGACTCACTGAAGTTTGTGTTCCAGGCCACCAGGAATTGGCAGATACAATGGGGGAAAAGCCCATTCCATGTCTCCATAACCCCTTTGCTCTTTGTCATCGGTTGCTGTGGCCATCTGTTATTAGAATGGCTGACACAGTCATTACAAAAAGCAGTATATGCCCATGTTTAGGTGTGCTCTCAGAAACCAGTCTGCCACACGGTCTTCATTGCCTCTCCCTGGTGGCTCTTGTCTAGGACACACTCTTACCCTTCTTAACATAAATTCCTAAGGACTCTGACACCAGCTTGTCTTTGACGCCTCTATTTTCTTCCAAATGATCACATTTTTCACGTGAGAACTACTTTTTATTCCTTCTAAACATTGGTTAGTGATGGCTTCCTAAAGTCTTAGTCCTTGAAGCAAATAAGCAAGCTGTTTTGTAACACTGAATGGTTGTACCAATATTTCTTTTTTGACAGCACTGACCAGTGTTTGCTTGTGGAGTGAGTTTATGCTTCCTTTTTCTTTGGGGTTTTGAGTTTGTAGAGAGCAGAGATGGTGTCTGACATAGAAACTTATTCCAGAATCAGGGTCTGTGAGATGAATAAACATGATTTTGAATTTTTCTCCTCACTTAGCATGTATTTTTCCAAGTTCAACCTTTGATGCTCTGGCTATAAAAGCAATTATCAGTAAAGTAATAAGCTATGGACTTAGCAGGATTTTTGTTTTCTGTAGGTTGAAGCACCTGTAACCAAGATCCTAAATGGTATTAACAAAATTAAGCCAAGTAGTTTGGATGTACCTTTTGGTTCCGGAGTCTAATTGCCTATAATGAAACACTGGAGTCATAATTTGATGGTCTGTAGGTTTCTCAGCTGTTTCTCTCTATGAGAAAATGTATAATGGGATATTTTGCACGTGACTGTCTATATTTTATATGCAACACATCAGTGTTGTGTAAATTCTGTGAGCAACTTCTATTATCTTTGAAACCGCAGAAGCAACAAGCAGTTATAATTACAGTCTGACGAAGCTATAACATTTCAAACATGCCTACAGTAGTGGCACTACAATGAGAACGTTCATCTGAAAGCCTGCAGCACTCACTGTACTCAGTGACATCACAATTACACTGTTTTAGCAGAAACGTCTGTCCTTAAACAGAAACAGCTTGCTTGAAAATCTAAGAGTTTTTATTCTTTTGACTTCTTTGATTCTTCACCGAATAAAAGTGGTGGAGATGGTAAATATAGCTGTATAGCTATGTTCCCTGTTACTTCTCGGCTGGTTTTACTATTGTGGAGTCACAGGTATTCTCCTTCACTCCACATGGGGAATGAACACACGTTATTTAAAACTTCTTTTGTGCATCTGCTACTTGTCAACTCATGATCTTCTGATCCTTGAAGATTTGACAACCCTGTGATTTGCTGTAATGGAATTACGGAGAAGTTATCAACAGAGACGTTGCAATGTAAGAATGCAAAGTAAACCCTTAGATGTTTAAAAGGAAATGAACTTCAAAAGGGAAGAGTAGCCACAAAGAAATACCTGAATTATTCCCCCCCCCCTCCTCGAGTGGAGTGTCTCTGTGTCTTTAATTTTGTTGACTGAGAGAAAGGATGTTTATATTGACTTCTAGGGTCCTGAGCTGTGACTCATTTTTGCTAAGTTTCTCTACCAGTACACTTCATTGGCTGGGGAAGTCAAGTCAAAGAACATGCTCGATGGAATTCAAGAAGCTAGGCTCCAGTCCTTCTGTATCCTGTCTCTGCCACTGAATATGGGAGAAACATTGAATCAATTCTTAAAGTTTTCTGAGACATTATTCCTTGTTTTCTTTTTATTTATTTTCTCTCATATAATACATCCTGACTGCGTCTTTCCTTCCCTCTACTCCTTCCAGTCCCCGTGTCCCCCAGATCCACTGCTCCTCTATTTCCCTTCAGAAAAGAGCATGTCTTCCAGGGATATCAACAGAACACAGACAAGATGCAATATTGCAATATGACTAGGCACAAACCTTCATATCAAGGCTGGATGAGGCAACCCAGTAGGAGGAAAAGGGTCCCAAAAGAAGACAAGAGTCAGAGATGACCCCACTCCCACTGTTAGGAGTCCTATAAGAACCCTAAGCTAAACAACCACAATATATTTGCAGAGGACTTAGCTCAGATCCATGCAGGCTCCACAATTGCCACTTCAATATCTGTGAACTCCTATGAGCCCTCCTAAGTTGATCCCTGTGGGCCATGTTCTCCTGGTGTCCTCCAGTCCTCCTACAATTCTACCCCCCCACCCTCTTCTGCCAGTTTCCCCAAGCTATGTCTAATGTTTAGCTGTGGGCCTCTGCATCTGCTCTCCTCAATTACCAGAGAAAGCCTCTCTGATGACAATTAGTCTAGGCACTGATCTATGAGTATAGCAGAATATCACTAGGAATCATTTCATTGACATTTTTTGCCAGTCATATTTGGTTCTCCCATAGGTCTCTGGGCCATCCAACTTCTGGTTTCTGGCCATTCAGATAGGGTTGGGCATGGGCTTCCTCTTGTGGCATGGGCCTCAAGTTAGACCAGTGATTGGTTGGCCACTTCCAGAAGCTCTGACCCATCATTGCCCCAGCACATCTTGCAGGAAGGACAGGTTGTAGGTCAAAGGTTTTGTGGGTGGGTTGGTGTCCTGGTCCCATCACTGAAAGCCTTGCCTGGTTATCTGATAAAAGGTTACTATACAAAATATATGAAGAACTCAAGAAACTAGACATCAACAAACAAAATAATCCAATTAAAAATGGGATACAGATCTAAACAACATTTTCAACAGAGGAATCTCACATGACCGAGAAACACTTAAAGAAATGTTCACCATCCTTAGCCATTAGGGAAATGGAAATGCAAATCAAAATGACTCTGAGATTCCACCTTCACCTGTTCAAATGGCTAAGATTAAAAAACACAAGTGACAGCTCATGCTGGAGAGGATGAAGAGCAAAGGGAAACACTCCTCCATTGCTGGTGGGAGTGCAAACTTGTACAGCCACTTTGGAAATCAACATGGTGATCTCTAAGAAAATTGGGACTCAATCTACCTTAAGACCCAGCTATACCACTTCCTGGCACATACCTAAAGGATGTTCCATCCTGACACAAGGAGGCTTGCTCAACTATGTTCATAGCAGCTTTATTTGTAATAGTAAGAATGTGAAAACAACCTAGATGTCCCTCAACTGAAGAATGGATAAAGAAAATGTGGTATATTTACACAATGGAGTATTACTCAGCAGTTAAAAAAAATGACACCATGAAATTTGCAGGCAAATGGATGGAACAAGAAAAAAAAATCATCCTGAGTGAAGTAACCCAGATCCAGAAAGACAAAAATGGTATGTGCTCATTCATAAGTGGGTATTAGCTCTTAAGTAAATGATAACCATGCTACAATCAACAGATCCAGAAAGGCTAACTAACAAGGAGGGCTCTAGGGGGACACATGGATCTCTCTAGGAAAGGGAAATAGAATAGATTATATACTTAGACTAAGGGGCAGGTGGGGATAGGAACAGAAGGGATCAAGTGGAGGAAGAGGGAGCGGAGAGAGAGACAACTGGAATTTGGGAGCAGTTGGGGGAGCAATGTGGAAATCTAGTGCAGTGAAAACTTCCTGGAACCTATGAGGGTGACCCTAGAGAGGAAACCTAGTAATGGAGGAGGTGGGGCCTGAACTGGCCATCTTATGTCACCATTATTACTTTTCAATCTGTAATACTGAAGTACTGAAGGCTGGGTGGCTGATCCTAGAAGTACCACATCTGAACCAGACATTAGTGTGATCAAGAAACTTGTTAAGAGGCAAAATCCAGGGCTCACCCGTGTCATATTGAATCAACTCTAGGAGTGAAATCTAGTAATCTCTGTTGTAATAAGCCATGTGGGTAACTGTACAACACACTTTAAGCTTTGA
This sequence comes from Peromyscus maniculatus bairdii, assembly GCF_049852395.1. Taxonomy (NCBI): domain Eukaryota; kingdom Metazoa; phylum Chordata; class Mammalia; order Rodentia; family Cricetidae; genus Peromyscus; species Peromyscus maniculatus. Next base: position 23,142,717 of record NC_134855.1, on the reverse strand, counting down.
AAAAACATGGAATTACATAACTTTAGAATACTTCTGTCTAGAAACTTCCATGAATCTTGTGTGAATGTAAAATAATTTAGGTCTGCACCGATGTTAAACAGGCAAATTCCTCTGCTTGTAATTAAATGTAAAAATTGGATTCCAAACACAGATGTAGAGGCATATGTAAACGAAAAGGAAAAAGAACATTGAAACTGTTGTAAAGAAAGTAATTACTCTAAAATCTTTTTGAATATAGGCATGCACAGAATTTGCTTCCTTTTGACACTGTGAAATGAACTTGGTGTTTCTAATATACACACAGTGTGGCGAATATTTCCACCTAGTGATCATTAGTACTTAAGGCCTGTGATTTCATAAAATAATTTCAAATTATTCATAATTATTATAATTTGCTTCTTATATTTATGGAAGAGAACAGTTAATCTGTTCTACATGAGTTTACATATGGTCAAAATTTTTGTGATTGAATACTTGGACCTTTGGAGTCCCATATAAGAAAATACACTTCTGCATAGCCACTTCTAGTCTTTATTAGCACATGCTTGACCTTATGGTGTCTGCTCTATTTTTTTAAGAGTAGAAGAGCTTTTTGTAGTGTTTTGTGTAACTATATGAGTGACAACATTTATACTTTACAAGATTTCTGAAAGAAGGAGTTGGAGAATCCTTTATTTGTGGCTTAAATAAGTTAAAGAATATAAATATATGACAAATATAAAAAACTTCTGTTTCATTAATGAAATTACCATATTAAATTTATAATATAAAATGAAAATCATGGAAAGGGGTGAAAGAATTATTTCTTTTGTAAGTTTTATTACAAGATCATATGGAGTACAAAGGACATTTTGGGAAGTTGTTCTTCACCAAATGTTTATTGAATACCTATTGACATTAGATACAAACAGATGGTGGGTAAAGAAAGCTGATTATATGAGGCTCACTCCTAGACAAAGAACTACAGGCAACTAAGAAATGCTGAGTGGGAGAAACAGTTTTCCCCAGGGAAGAGCATATCAATTGGTTATCTAGTGCTAAGTGGTCAGCCCTTAAAGCATACATACAATTAACATTATAAAGAGTGAGCAAGCTATATTTATATATTTATGAACACACACACACACACACATACACACTCACACACACACCAACAATTAAGGAAAAAGAGGCCATGAATTTGGTAGAAAACAAGGGAAAAGGAGCATATGGATGGTTTGGACGAGAAAAGGGAAGGAAATGATATATTTACATTGTAATCTCAAAAAATTAAAAATTAAAAAGGAAAGTATGGTATATATATATTATATATATTATATATATCATACATGCTTACACACACACACACACACACACACACACACACACACACACACACACACACACAATTGAGCTGTATTCAGCCATAAAGAAGAATACAATTTTCAGAAAATGGGTATAATTGGAGAGCATCATGCTGAAGGAAATAAGAAATACAAATAGCACATTTCTTTCAGGTGCAGAATCTAGATCTATATGTTCTGTATAAATACCTATCTATCTTATCTATCTATCTATCTATCTATCTATCATCTATCTATCTATCTATTATCTATCTATCTACTCATCAATGACACTAAAGTAGCTGGGGAACAATAAGGGAAGGAAAAGGAGCCAAGGGAAGGATGTGTGTAATGAATTTGAGCCAAGTACAATAGTACGTGTACAGAAGTGTCAAGTGAAACCATTGTGGGTTTTATGCTACTGAAAGAACAATAATAAAAATAAAACAATGTAGAAAATTAAATAAGAGACTTATGTTTTTATATGTTGTAGATTAGGACTTAGGAACGAACAAACCTTTAAAAGGTTGCTATTATGCAACTTGTGATTAAATGAAGTGCTTGTTTAATAAATGCAATGGAAATGATGAAAGTGATATATGTATTACAATGAAAATGTATAATATAAATAAAAGCCTACCCTGAGGATCAGGATAAAGTTTGATATATGTTTTGTTTTGGGCATGATCATTCTGACTATGGTTTTGGTAAAGGAAGTTTGTGGTAAAGGTAATTTAAAGAACAACAAAAACAGGAAATCACCAAGGCATTTTTCAAGGTTTTTGATATAGTTCCTGTACTAGTAGACCTTGCATTACAATGGAAGAGTTGTACATGAGGTGTTGTGATAGTGTTAACTGTCAACTTTCTGGGATATGGAATCACCTAGAAGACAAGCTTCCAGGCACTCCTGTGATGCATTAGGTAGCCACTAGTCATGCTTGTGAAGGATTACATTGATTAGGTTCCTTGAGGAGCAAAGATTCATCCTAGAAATGAGTGGCACCATACCTCGGCTTAGGTTTTAGACTTATGTGTTGGTTTGAATAAGAATGGTCCCCATAGGCTTATATATTGAAATACTTAGTCAGCTGGGAGTGGCACTATTTGAAAGGATTAGAAGGATTAAAAGGTGTGGCCTTGTTGGAGGAAGTGTGTCACTGGGAGTGGGCTATGGATTAGGATGTAGCTTTCAGCTACTGCTGCATGCCTGCCTGCCAGCATGCTGCCTGGCATGATGATAATGGAGTGAACATCTAAAATGGCAAGCAATCCCCCAATTAAATGCTGTTTTAAAGAAGAGTTGTCTTGGTCCTGGTGTCTCTACAGCAACAGAACAGTGAATAAGACACTGCACAAGGAGGAGAAAGTAAGCTGAGCACTAGCATTTATCACTCTGCTTCCTGAGTGTGGATATGATATGACCAACTGTTTCAAGCTGCTGAGACTTTGACTTCTCTGCCATGATGGACTATGTCCTTGAATTGTGAGCTGAAATGAACACTTTCTCCCTTGGGTTACTTTTTTCAGTGTGTTTTATCACAGCAAGAGGAGAAGAAACTAAGTTACCAAAGAGAAATAACAAAAATTGCGTTACTTTTATTCTAGTTTTTTGTCTTTATAACAGCCGTGTCAAAATGTGGCAGGGGAAGATAACAATATATTATGTCTCAAAATCTTACAAGATGGCTAGACTTGCCTGGTGGCCTCAATATAGGAGCTAGCTGTGACCAAAGAAAGCAATCTCAGAAGAAGAGGAAAGCCACAATGACTCACGCTCCAGCATAGCAAGTCACTGATAGGTCAGCCCTAAGCAGTGAAGAAGAGCTCTACATGGCCTAGTTCACACATATGCCTGATGTATTAACCCATCTTCATGCAGCCATTTTCATCTTCAGAGAAGCCCGTACTTCTTATGTGGGGGCTCAGGACTCTAGAAAGCACTATATCCAAACTGCTAGTTGTCTTGGACTCTTAAGTCTAAACTGATGTAGCACAACTTCTGCTGGATTTAACTGGTCAAAGCAGCCAGGGGTCCAGTTCAGATTCAAGCTGTCCAAAAAAGAAATTCCACTTCATGACAAAGGGAGTGTGAGTAATGACATGATGAGTAGAATGGCCTTGGATGACTTTCATTTCTGTTAACATGCCCTGGTAGAGCTCTTTTTCACTGCATAGGGCTGAGCAGTCTGTGACTTGCTATGCTGGAGCGTGACTCACTGTGGCTTTTCTCTTGTTCTCTGAGGTTGCTTTCTTTGGTCACAGCTAGCTCCTATATTGAGCATCTCCTGGAAAGCCCAGGGGAGAGGAAATTAAGACCTTATAAACACCCAGCACCAATTTACCACCTAAGTGACTAAGCCACATGGGAAGTGTGTCATCCAGTTCTAGTTAAACCTTAGGTGACTGTAGCCTCATTGAAGACCCCAAGCTGGACCCACCAGGTAGGTTGTCCCTGAATTTTGCCCTACTGAAATCATGTGTTATAAAACATATTTTTGCTTGGGAATTGCTAAGTGTTACAGGGATTAGTCAAAAGTAATAAAGAGGCCATTTTGGAGATAAGCTGGGAGTTTCATCTATGTTTGCTTCACTAAGGAAACACCAATAAGAGTCTCTGACTCATAGTTCAACAATATTATGCAAGAAAGGTCTTGATAAAAGTCAAGAAAGTCACCAATAGCTTTCTGACCACATGACTTCTTGGAATGTTGGTAGGACATTGTGTCAGATGCCAGGAAGCATGATATCGTAGAAGAGGGATGATGGGTTCAAAAGAAGCACCATCTTCATGCAAACATAGACTCCTAGAAGAATGTAGATGGTTACCTTTGGTGTCATATGACAGAAATGTCAGTAATCCTGCAGGATTATAGAAGTAAAAACCTAAATACTTCTGAAGAACATCTGAGTTGTATCAGAGTTTCCTGAAAGAGTATCAAGGTATTAACAGAGACTTGTTCTTGTCTTGTGTCAAAGAACATGTGTAACTTGGTATTTTTCTCTTTGAAGAAGCCACTGGCTTTCGCTGCTCAGTGGCCAGTATTCTGGTAGGATGGCCACCTACAGATTCCTGCTGAAATGTACTTGTGTCTTCTCAGCACAACTACTCCTTCAAATAAAAGCTAGGCCTAACTTTTTTTTTCTGAGTATTTTAAATTCCTTAACCTATACCAAGGCAACCCTAATGAAGTCTCCAAATAATACAGGAGAGAGTCTCAACTCACAATCTCTTGTCACCAAACCTAGCTTTCAGTGCTGTTACTGGGTTACATCCAATTGACTTGTTGGCCAAAGGGGACCCATGGAAATCCCCAAACAAAGCAGGCTATTGCCAAGACAATGAGTTGTTGTCTACAGATTGACAGCAAGAACCCATTGCTGAAGACAACACCTGTACAGCCCATTGAACATAGAAAGGGTGAGCTGGTGCCTACACAGAGCCCTTACTTCTGTCTTCATGCTACCAAAAGAGAAACATAGACGCCAAGGCAGCCACAAACACTTTGACCCACAATCTGTCCTGCCTACACATATGCTAGTGTGGTGGTGGCACAAAGCTTGTGGAAGTCACCAACCAACATCTGATTGACTTAAAGCCCACTCCATGAGATGGAACCCATGCCTGACACTGCTTGGATGACTAAGGACCAGAGGCTAGATATCCCAGAAACCTAGGGTAAAACAAAATAATACTGGTCTGAAAAAAGAAGGAAAGAAAGAAAGAAAAATAGTGATAAAATGACTAATGAGATTCTGCTATATTCATAAATCAGTGTTTTATTCAGCCATCACCAAAGAAGCTTCTTCCTGCAGCAGCTGAGAACAAATACAGAGACCCACAGCCAAATATTACACACACTCTGAGAGAGACAGACCTTGGAACACATAGCTCTAAATGGGAGGTCTCTATCAAATCCCTCCCCTAAGAGCTCAAGGAACCACCTTGGAAGAGAAGACAAAAAGAATGTAAGATCCAGAGGGGATGGAGGGTACCAGAAGAACAAGGCTCTCTAAATCAGCATCATCAAAGCTCTTATAAACTCACAGAGACTGAAGCAGCAGGCATAGGGCCAACATGGGTCTGCATGTATATTATAGCTTTCAGTTTAGTATTTTTATGGGACTCTTGAGTGTGTGAATGAGTGGGTCTCTGATTCTTGAGCCTTTTTTAGGGGGCTCTTTTCCTCCTGTTTGTTTGCCATGTCCAACTTTGATGTGGTGGCTTTTGTTTTATCTTATTATTTTATTTTGTTATTACCTCTCAGAAGCTTGTTCTTTTCTAATGAGAGAAAGAAAGGGAGTGGATCCAGATGGGATGGGAGGTAGGAGAAACTGGGAGGAGTAGAGGGAGGGGAAATTGTAATCAGGATATATTGTATGAGAAAAGAATCTATTTTCAATAGGAGGGGGCAAAAAAGAAACAACAATTGAAAGATCAGAAAGAATAAAACACCCTAAACAAACTCTTAGAATTTCAAAAGGTGTTGCAGATTAAAACCACTATCTCTGCATCTTGCAGTTCACGTTTCTCTTATTAACCTTTGAAGTTTCCATGAAGATAGTCAAGATAACGAACCCTAAGCACATTTTAGTAATCTAATTTCAGCAGCATATTTCTATATGTCAGGAATTTCTAATACACATGGTAGGGTAGAAAAGTATAAGAAAGAATAGGGTTGAAGTGGTTTTGATTTGGAAGAATTTAGGAGAATGTTGGGTGATCAAAAGCAGTGTTCTTTTCAAGACAGTGAATTAAGTGCTTGTGCATTGTTTTATAACAGGCCTTCCTAAGAACAGACAAGGTAAGAGAATATTCTCCAGGCGTGGTGAGGTAACCATGGAAAAACAGTATTTTATGAGTACTGATGGAGCAGGAGGCAGGACAACTGGGGTCCAGGACAAATCGTGAAAATAACACACAAATGCTAAGTCACTGTATTCTCCAATGAATGCTAATTTGAAATTTTAATAAAAAAATAACTGTGAAAACAATGCCCCATTTTGAAGAAAAGTGGAAAAGTGCAGAGAAGGAGAAGCGTGGGAGGAGGAGGAAGTGAAAAGAGAGATGAGAAGAAGATGAGAGGAAGAGAAAAGAGAGAACAAGGCAAGAGGTAGGGGAGGAGAAGCAGGAAGAAGAAAGTCCTCAGGAGATCATCTACCCTATTTGATGGATTTTCTTCTTATAGAACCCATAGGTTCTCTATATAGTGATTTATATAATACCTGCACACTCACAGAAATAGACTTCTCTAATCAATATGTAAGACTTTTTTTTTTACTTAATATAAGTTTTAAAATTATTATTACAAGTTTTGGCAAATATCACGAGAAAGAGCTCATGCATTGAGTATAAAAAATGGCCTAGTGTAGTCAAGGTGATAATTAACAATGTAGTTACCACATTATGATATTCTGAGTTATTTCTGAACCTCAGGTTTTCTTATAGGGTTAATTTATGAAAACAATGACTCTTTCATCAAAGATTAGGAACATCGTATTTGTGCTTCATACTTTGTATTTACAGGAGCATTGAACTTGATTCTTTGACAAACTATGCTATTTATCCTCATAACTAAAAGCCAAGACCCCCTTCTCATGTAAGAGATATTCCATTAAGACTGGGGCTTCTGCCTATACTTCTAGACTCTGTCATTATGACTAGTCTGTATCCTGGATCCCACTGTGTACACTGTATGGGTATAACCATTGAATTATGGCTACATAGAAATAATCCGTTCCTGAATGATTTCTTATGAAAAAAGTGGGGGCGGGGAGAAAGCAATATAGGTTTGAAACAATATCCATACCGGCCAATTGCTATTGTTTGTCAAAATTTTTATGATTCACCATAGTATTTAAGACACAGAATTTCTTTTCTATGTTATTGACTGAAGTTAAAAATATATTTTGGGGGCCCAAACTATGGCCAAACTGGTAAAGGTGCTGCCCGTCAATTGTCACAGCCTGAATTTCTTAACTGGAACCTACATGGTGGAGGAAGAAACTGACTCCTGCAAGTTGTCCCCTCACTTCCACACACACACTAGGTGGCATATACATACCCCTTCCAACTAAGTCAATGTAAAAAAAACATTAAAAACTCATTTGAGTATGTTTTTCTTTTAAAACACCATTGAAATCACTCTTTTTTCTCTTGGTTTTTTTGAGACAGGGTTTCTCTGTATAACACTCCTAGCTGGCTTGGAACTAGCTCTGTAGACCAGGCTGGTCTCGAACTCACAGAGATCCATTTGGCTCTACCTCCCAAGTGCTGGGATTAAAGGTGTGCGCCACCACTGCCCGGCTGAAATCACTTCTGTCTAGACTATTTAGGGACAATATGCAACCTGTTATGATGAAGTCATGCTATGGTAGCAATGGCATTTACTTATTTCTCTTTCAAAAGCTTACCTTTTAGAAAGAAAATCCAAGTGGTTTTTATCCATTTGTAATGTTTCAGACTGTTTTCTTCTCACTACCTTTTATTACTATATAAATATTTTTATATGTTGTTATGAGTGCATCCTCCCATTAGTTTCAAATTCAGTAATGCCATAATCACACAAAAGGCTGAAGTACTGATTATGCCTCAGATAATGTAGTTGTTAATGATCAACTTAATGTTGAAAGCTATTACTGCTCATTGACACAATTCTGGGAACATTATACTGTAGAAGTGCACCTTTTGTGTGAAAACAGAATGACAAAATTGAAATGTTAAAAGTTGAGTGTCTGAATAATAGCCTGTGAAATCATTTAGACAAGACCATTGTTGTCTCGATTGTTCAAAGACTAGAGAGTGACAGGATGAGACAAAAAGGAGAAACACCACAAGGGCTCCCCTTGCAGGTCTGCAGCGAGATGGGAAGGAAAGAGGTTGCCTATTTGTCTTTTTCCCTCTTTCCTCGAGGGTCTTTTAACAACAGAGCACCCTCCTCTGGCCAACTGCCAAAAAGGGGGTGCTGCATCACTGATGACTGGCAGCTGAGCCAGGCAGGGGCTTGCTGTGAGTGCCCCGCAACCATTTTTTTCCTAATAGCGTATTGCCTGAGAGGGGTTCCAACTGGTTACTCAAGGGTCTTTATGCTGTTGACTCAAAGGTTTAGGTCAGGATGCATTTGAAAGCTGGGGTGTCTTTAGGAAGTTAGTGGACAGTCACCTTCCCAACGACCTGGCAGTTTGTTCTGGCACTTGCTTCTAATTTCTTGGGCATTGTTGAATTTTGTTATAGATTATAGAGGCCAGTCAATGGAATGTAGAGGGAAAAAAATAGTTGTATATGTGTGGCAAGATGAATATGTGTGAGTCTTCCTACTTGCTTGAGGGATTTAAAACAGAAGAGTGGGCCTAAGGGTGTAGTTCAGTGGTAGAGTGCTTGCCTAGCATGTGCAAACATGTGCAATGCACTGGGCTTGATCTTGGCAATGGGAAAACAAAACACAGGGAGAAAATAAATAAATGAAAAATGAAAATGACAATCTCAACAATAAGAACAAAACCCCCAAAGAGGAATGCAATGTTGGATCATGTGGCTTTATTCTTCCATTGTCAAAGGCCTAATTTCTTACCAATTTATCTTTTCATATTGCTTATATTTGTTTCAAACAGCAGCAATTAAGCAGTAACATATCATGACTAGTTAAGTAATAATTACTTTGGAGGCTTAGAACGCAATCTGTGTATAGTATGTAAGTTACCTTCGTGCCATAACCATATTAACGTGAATGCAAGCTTTCTATGTGTTGAGTGCCTTCTGGTGCTTCCAATTTCTTAACAGGGGAGAATTTGTTGAAAGTGGGAACCTGCTTCAGATTGTCAGAAAGGGAGGAAGAATAATTGCATCCACAGGGATGAAAACCAATGTCCAAAGTGTACTCCAGATTTAGATGATGAAAATAGTCTTATAAGTATTATTTAAGAAAGTGAAGATATTTGCTATTTGTTCAAAAGGTATCTATAAAAGCTGGATTACTTTGTAAATTTTAAATGAGTTTTTCAAAGTAAACCTTCTTTATCTGAACAGTTGAGAATACACAAACATTGAGAAGAATAGTGTAGAGAGTTCCCATAACCAATTTCTTGTATTATCATTTGAGACTATCATACTAATGTATGTGCTAGTCAACCATATTGATATAGCAGTGTCATTATAGAAGCAAGAATAACACATGACTAACTGAAGTCCATAGCGTACCTAGACTGCATTTGTGTTTCTCCAACACAGTTTTCTCTGGTTCTCATCCAAGATATCACATTAAATTTAGTCATGATCTCTTCCTATAGGCTCTTCTTGGATTTTGCAACTTTTCCAACTTCTCTTCCTTTCTATATTATCATCAATAATTTGAGCAGTATTGGTTAACTGTTTTGTTAAACATCCCCTAACTGAGCCTTGTCTCATGCTCTTCTCATAATAGATGGGGGTAATTGGATAACTTTTAATATTAGTGCAAAGGTTTCAGACTTTGGGCATCTTGTATTTTGGGGATGGCCTTCTAAGTTTTCCTTAGTGATTCTCACTTAGCTGGTGTCTGAGTATGTGGTAGATCCTTCACAGGGAATTCCCTCAGAACATGTACATTTCTTTCTCTACTCAGGGCATAGTCACAGAATACCCACTGTTTGAAAGCCACTCCTGTGAGCTCTCTGGATAAAAATCTGAACTGTGGGGCTGGATAGTGGGCTCAGTGCTTAAGAGCACTGGTTGCTCTTCCAGAGGACCTAGATTTGACTTCTAGCACCCACATGGCAGCTCACAACCATGTGTTAACGCCACTTCTAGGAGACTGGATGCCCTCTTCAGGCCTGAGCTAGCATAGCATGCACACACTTTTTCCACAGGCAGGCAAACCACACCCATCCTCATAAAAAAAAGAAAAATTGAAAAATATGAACCATGGTAGATTTATGTCTGAAACTGGAAACTGCCTCATGAGGTATTCCCATTAAAGAACCAGAAAAAAGAGAATCTGACCATTTCCTTTGAAAGCCTCCACATAGTCTACATGGTCATTTTTCTTAAGGAAAACCTGCTTGTGAGTGCTGGCATGTAGATTAGGGTAGAACATTTATCTAGAATAAGAGGGTCCTTGGTACTGTCTATAACATTATAAAACTGATGTAAAAATTCACTTTTTCTCCCAGCAGCAATGGGAAATGATAACAAATATCCATTTACATCAGTCTATAACACCCAAAGTAAGAAATAATAGTAAACCAGGTGATGGTGGATTTTAGTGGTAAAAAAAAAAAAATCTGCTTTGCATGCATTAGACCCTGCATTTAATCATCAGCAATATCAAGCAAAAAAGAAAAGTGACAAAAACAATAATCACCTTAATAACAAATTCAATAGGTTTTAAAATTCTTGTTCACATTCTTCATTTTTGTGTACTTCTAAATCAACGATTATGAAAATATACAATCTTACCCGCATTACATTTTGTTTCTTCTTATCATTTTGAAATGATTTTGGAGTCACAAACACGTGGTAAAACTTCCAAGCTCAGTGGAACCCTTCTGGCATTTGCAGGTTAATTTATCTACTAGTTCTGGGGAACTGATTGCAATCATCACTGAAATCTTTAGTTTCTTAAGAGGACATTTAACTGTCTTCTTTATAATATCCTCTCTGTCCCAAGAAGTCTGGGTTAATGTTATGGGCGAGAGTTACTTTAGAATCAGGCCCATTTACTACTAATGGATTAAAACGCCTTAGCCGGGAAGGCACTGGATGGATCCTAATTAGTAGAAGAGGAAAACTGCTTTGGAAAAAACTTGATCCAAGTTTTCTTTTTGTTATGTAGTTATAATATTTTCAAAGTTAGTATTTTTATAATGACCCTCTGATGAAATTCTCCTACTCTTCTTATTTAGACTCCGGCTGTCTCCTTTAAATTTCTCCTCAGCCATGTCATCTTCTTCCCTCATGTGGCTGACTTGGGCTCAGTTCTCACCATTCATTACTCTTCTCCAAAGGCTTGCAGGCTTTTGGTCTCATATACTTTTATCCTTGTGATTATTTTTCATGTACTGCTTTTAGCTTTTAAAATGTTGTTTGGATATTGGTGCTAGCCTCATATTATTTAGTAATATATTTATGTTCTGTTGTTAGAGTTACCCCACCCTTCAGCACTCATTCAGTTTGTTTCAGTCTGTGCTGACATGCAACACAGGCTAGGCTCTGTGGGAAATGTGAACACAGAAAGTCACATTCTGTTCATAAAAGGTTTAGTTCACCAGAGAATAATTTTGCGAGAGTATCCTCTTTGAATTGAGACTGACTTTTGAATGAGATTTGAGATTTGGGGGTACCCGTAATGAGTCTTAGAATAAATAAGTTATATTCAAGGAAGATAAAAGATGGTCTTGAATTCATATGGAACAATAAATTAGTAGCTTCTATTGACCATTATTCAACTTTCTAGGATCTCAAGAAAGCGGAGGTGGGGAAATGAAGTAGGACACAGAGAGAAGACGAGAGTGAGAGTTTGTGATCTGAGCCATCTCAAGGGGGAATTTAGGCAGTGAAGAATGCTCCTTGGAGGGACAGGAAGGAGGACAAATGGAAACACTTGCTGTAGATGGGAAAGGTAGAAAGACATAGCTTCGACTGTTGGCATGCTTCTGAACCTTCCTTCACCTGCCACTCAGAGGCTGTGGGAAATCCAGATGTGGTTGTTGTCACTGAGCCTCATTAGGATCCCGTCCAACCCCAGCAAACGCATCAGGAGGCTGTGTTGGCAGCAAACAAATCCATTCCTAATGGAAGCTGGGGAAAAAAACTGAAAGCCTTTGCTCTGTCATCTAAATGTTTTGTTTGAAAGAGCATATAGATTATTTATAGTCCATCGAATAAACCTGAGGGTCTTTTAATAAACTCATAGATTATGTTGCTCAAAGGAGTTTATTGAAATAATATCTGAACTCGCCCGTGACAATGACATTCTATGAGTTTATGGCTTTATCCCATGTGGAATAGGATTTCCCACTTACCCCAGGGTATCTGCATATCATCTTAGCATTCAGCAGGAAAATGGAAGAATGACTTCGGGTCACAAGGCCAGCTTCTCATACACTTTTCCCCTTTAAAAACACAAACACAGACCAAATCAGGATAACTAATGAAAGATAGGGCAGGGCAGAACAGACTGCCTTCCAAAGCAGGTACATGGAAGCCTTTTGTTCATATTTATTTTGGGGAAACAGTGAGTTTTGCTCCTCATAGTCATGTTTGAAAGTCACCATGTCTTTCCTGGTCAGAATATTAGGGACTTGGGGAGTTTGATTTGGATCTGATCCAAGAAAGAGCAACGGGGAAGTAAAAATCCACATCACCAGAGCCTGTGTCTTTGTTTTGAGTGCCGTTCATTTCTTGGATGGACATGAGACATTGTAAGTGGCCTGAAAGGGCGGGGGGACTACTGCTCCCAACACTCTCAGCACCTCCACGGTTCACCCACACTCCCACAGGCGTTTATTGTGTGTCTCTTTCAGAATTATGGTTGCTTCTCTTGTCTTAAAATTAAACCACTCAATTACACAGTATTGCTTGAAATTCAAAAATTTGAAAAGTTCCTCGCTTCCCCTTGTTTTACCTTTATGTTCTCTCTCTTTATTCCTTTGACCCCCAAACTCCTTTCCTTCCTGTCAGAGCCTTCTCGGCTCTCGCTGTCTCTTCAAATCTCACATCTCACTTGAAATTTCATTTAAAGTCTGGGGCCGCTCCCTGTATCCCTTACTCACTTCTCCCTCTGCTGCCATTTATTTAACTTTATAGTGACATTTACTAACTCCATAAAGACTTCTGAGGTAACAGTCTTGATGAAACACACATGATTCTATTGTATTATTACTTCTTTTTCCAAGGGAGACTATATCCAGACAAGAACAATGGAGAATTGTTTTCTTTCAAATAGGAAGAATGAATAACAAAATCCTGGAGACCCTCTAGTGAGGAGACCATCCTGTCAAGATCTTTCTTTCTGTTATGAGAACACAACATCTCTCACCCTGAGAGATGGAGTGATTTTTCCCAATGTGACAAGTCACATATAGCCAGGCTGGACTGGGGTTTGCTGGTTCTCATAGTGATTTCCTTTGCATCCCACTCTATAGCCCATGCCAGACATTGCCATTCCTTATATCCTAGAACCCTTTGTAGACACTAAACCTCTGGATGTGCCAGCTCCTTGTGGGATGCGCAGTGTTGGCATATTCTCCTGTATACTTCAAGTCATCTCCAGTGCATTTATCATCCTAGAACAATATGAAAGGTATACAAACACTTGTTGCAAAATATTACTCAGAGAATATCAAGAAAAAACTTTGTACTTGTTCAGCGAAGATTCAAAGCTTGTTTCCTAAGTATTTTTAAGGATTAAGTTTGTTTTGAAAAATGTGTAGTGTGTATGTGCTTGAGCAGGTTCAGAAGAGGGCTACTGATCCTCTGAGCCTGTAGTTACAGGTGGTGGTGGGTCATGTGACATGGGTGCTATGGAACTTGGATCTTTTTTAACTACCTACCCGTCTCTCAGCTCTTTATAAATATTTCTGATCCTTAGTTGGTTGCATTTGGGGATGTGGCACCTGCGAATACCAAGGGCTGTGTATTTGCTTTGAAACAGGAGTTTGAACCAGGTCATACAAGTTCACACTGAGGGGTGATTTCCAGACTGACCTATTTCACTACCAACTTCTGACTATAAACACGGGTTAGGGACCAAAGACTCACAATGCCTGGTGTCATCCTCATCAAAGTTACATGTGCCCCAATGAGATCTCTGCTAATGAAACAGGGAATATGCCATGCCAGGGAGGGGATGCACTGTGAGGGAAAGTGAAGCTGAACAAAAGAACAGAGAGTGAAAAGACAGGAGCTGTATGGGATTTGGGAACATGGCTAGAATGGACCACCTGAGGAAGTGGTACTGGAGCAATGGGTAGAATGAGCTCAAAGAGTGACAACATCTCTAAGTCGGAGGGACAGCAAGTTCAAGCACCCTTCAATGGTGAGAATATAGATAAGTTTCATTCGGAGATTTCAGGTGTGGTTTTTTAATTAAGTTGTCATGTTTTGTATGTATCAACTGTTTAAATCCAACAATATTTGAATTTCATTCACCGACAATTTTAGGACTCAGTGTTACAACAATTCACTAATTATACATCACACGTGTTATTTGAGTCCAACTGTAGGAACACAGGAAATGAGGCTTAGCCTTCTTGCTACAGGTTCACAGAAAAATACTTCTTGACTGTGAAGATTTTGTAACCAAATAGCAGCACACTAAAAATTGAGGCTATCTTTTTGTTAAATGATCCCAGCAAAGTTACAGAGTATATAAGTAAAAGAATCAGCTGTTTTCTTGGAGACCAGAAGTGACTTTCTATACTGTAAACCAAAATGAATACACAGGAGGCTTTGATGAAGTCATGTTGTCTCATAGAAAGACAGCACTGGAGGACAGGGAGATTAGGGCATGAACTGCTTCTCATGTGAACCTAAGCTCTGGGATCCTTGGTATCCTACTCAGGAAGAGGCTAGCCCACTTTGACCTTTACAGCCTATTGCAAAGTCATTGCTGAGCTATTATTTCAGAAGATTGAGTTAGAATAATGTTCAACTCAGCTTCCCGGAGCTGCATTTGAAATGCAATTAATTGACTGCTGTTAGTTGTCAATTAACATTTATTATCAATTAGTTCATCAAATTGATTACTTGGCAGGACCTTAAAGTCTAAATGCACTCCTTTCCATTATAAATATGTCTATAAGAGTAAAAGCTACTCACTAATTGATGTCAAACTGGAATTGCTTATGTCGGACTCGAGTCTTATCCATACTGCATTTTAAAATCTATATCAAGTCAACTTGAGCAATATTTATAAGGTTCTCACTATTAAAATGTGCATTTTGGAGCTGTTTATTTCCAGAAGTAATCAGTAAATATTATAAGCTGAAGCCTTACACTGACTCAGAAAGTCTAAAACAGTTTTATTTTGTGCTCACATCTTGATTTTACTTGAATTTAGCTAGTACTTCATTTCTCAGTGGTGCAGACATTTTTTTTTATACATGTAAACCTTTCATGTATTGGCTTTCATATTTTGTGAGTCAACCAACCAAAAGATATAAACATTCAGAACAGTGCATAGTTTACGAATATTTCTGTTTGAGAGAGTAATGCTTTTAAAATTGCTTCCTCTTGACACAAATTTCATTGCAATTTCCCATGTTAGTTTGCATTTTATCTATTATCTAAGAACCAATTAATAGACTTTTAATTTCTCTTTCCATATTTTGCTTGAGTTAAAGGCAAACTGGCATTTTACCATTTTTAAAAGATCCTCTTTTTTGAGGTGTGGGAGATGACTTACAGACAAATGTTTAACATTTACAGTATATTTCACCTTCTCTTTTTTAAAAGTTGGGATGAAGAAGGGAATAAAACTGTAAGATCTCCTCTTAACTATTTAACAAAGCAAAAGATACCTACAAGGGATTATTCATTTTTATTGCCTTTGTGCAAAAAGATAATTCCTGCCTTCTCCTACCCCAAATAGTGACCTAAATATGGCTGAAAGACACAACATGTGACCTGCTTAGCACGGCCTGCCATGGCCTCGAGCCACAGCAGGATCGCTATTAGAGGCACTGGCACAGATGCTACCAGATGGCCAGCATATTGTCCAGAGATGACCCATGTATAATTGCAGAAAGTTCAATACATTCAGGTTTGGAATTTAATTGCATTGACCACCTTACCTACTGCGGCTGCATGCTGTAATTATTTAAGGTGGAAACGCAGTTTAAGAGAGTGAGGCGACTCCTTGTGAGTGCTGCCTGTCTGCCTTTCACCAAGCACTGAGTGTCCACAGGTGGGATTCCAGGTGTTCCCAGCTACCTGAGCTGAGAACAAATGGTGACACATTCATTTGCTGCTCATGACTCGGCTAGGCCGTTTGTCTTCCAATCAGTTTAGTCACAGATAGCAGCTTCTAACTACACGGAATACATTTTCTTGATTTTGATCCTTTCGTGTGGTGTGGGGAAATGGGAATGGGTGACACGCAATTGCTTCCTCCACTCATTGAGTTCCTTGCTCATTGTCAGTTTAATTTTCATTTACCTTGCCCTGCCCTCTACTTCCAACTCTGAAGCTGCAGCTGCAACAACATGAGTTGCCATTGGATGACGTAGTCTTCGTATATCCATATTTTCAGTAATAGATCTTACTCGGGAGGTCATTAATTTGATTTTGTTGCACATGTGAATATCCAGACACTAACAAACAGGAACGTGGGCTTTAGTTAGAATGGGTTTTGAACCCTTTCTCTCCACAGAAAAATGACAGTCCTGTGCTATGGAAGGGCAGAGAACTATTGTTTCAGTTTCCGTTTGCAGGCTGTTATTTCTTAAAATGTTTCTGCTAAGCAAATGTAATCACGATGGCATGCGTTATTAATTCAAAATAGCTTCTCAAATGGCTCAAGCTCGGGATGGCAGCGTGTCTGGTGCAATGCCATTTGTCATAATTCTTTGCTCTTATGTCGTGCCTTTCCTCCAAGCCACTCACATACTACATTTGCTTTGTGTCTACATTAAAGACAAAAGATAAACCCTCATTTAGTTAGACCTTTCCAATTCACTGCATCTTTCCACGTCTACACTGTAGACCATCTACTGCTATCCCTGATTTGTTCTCTTGATACGTCCTAGAAAGAGATTTCATAAAATTGTCAAGGAAAATTATATTCCTCTGCCACCGTCTGATTTGAGAATGAATTTTGTGGTGGAAGCCATTTTACTTACAATACTCCCAGTAATGCTTTTCTGACACTTGTCACCATTAATTATACTTTACAAAGTCCATTATTTGTTAAAACTACTTATTTCAAATCTGAAGCAAAATAATTTTTATTGAAAAAGTACATTTTGGTACTTCAAATAATTTTCCCCAACCCCCAGAAAAATAGTGAAATGTGGAACATTGTTAAACAAGAAAATAATACTCATAAAATTAAGAGGATATTCCAAGTTATTGTTTTATGGTTTAGACTTGCGGATAAGCGTTTTAGAATATCACAAACCTGATTGGTTAGTGTCCCTTTAAAGGAGGGTGTCAGCTGCTGTCATATGGAATGCATCCCCCAAACTTGCTGTTTATTCATATCCCAGTTAAAGCCGAAACAAACAACTGAAGCTAATCACGCTTGAAGTTGGGTATCGCCTTTGTGGGCTTTATGAGCCTATTTTTCTGAAATTAGAAATTGCCTGAGTGAAATGTTTCTAGCTAAACTGCTTTCTACTGAAGTCATGATTTTTACAGTCAGATAAATGCCCCTTAAGCTCCATTTATGTAAGCGTCAGTGACATCCAGTGGCTACCAGGCTGATCACAAGTGTGTCTCCCAGTGTGGGGGGCCCCTGGCTCAGGCATACCACTGGAATCTGCTCTGCTTCGCTGCTGATGCTTACGTTCTAGAAAGTTCTTTTTTTTTCTTTTTTCTTTTTCTTTTTCTTTTTTTTTTTTTTTAGCCAATGTGGTCCTCTGACTGGGATGACTATACATTCTACTGTGAACTTTTCGAAACAACACTGATAGAAATGAGAATTGAAAATTGGAAATAAAGATGCACACAGAGATTACACAGGAAAATACCATTGCTTGGAAAACATAATTAGCATCAACACTAAACCCGAGGCTTGAAACTCTGCAGGTGTTACTTAGGAATGGTTATCAGGGAGCTTGCACAGCTCTCAGTGATACAGGGAGGACTTGTAAATTCTAGCGAGATTGGTTCATTATGCAGTTGGATGATGTTCCTGTTAATGTTTCAAACACATATGCTTCATAAAATGGTCCACCTTAATTTGAAAAAAGGTATTACTTGCAATTATGTGAGCCACATAAATTTATTTGCAGACAGTCAATTCATATTGATCATAACCCGACCTCACAATGACCTTGAGGAAAGGTAGT
The DNA here is from genome assembly GCF_049852395.1 of Peromyscus maniculatus bairdii. Lineage (NCBI taxonomy): Eukaryota > Metazoa > Chordata > Mammalia > Rodentia > Cricetidae > Peromyscus > Peromyscus maniculatus. Next base: position 23,124,409 of record NC_134855.1, on the reverse strand, counting down.
CTGTGACGGGTATAGATATTGGGATCAATACTGGAGTGCAATTGACTACACCTAGTTACTGATAAATGAAGTAAAAAGGTACACTATTTTCAGAAACAAAGATAATAACAGCTCATTTAGTCAACTGTTTGCAAAGGTTTAATATTGATACATGTAGTTATAATGACATCCTCGGGCGTTTTCAAATGGCAGAAAACAATAGGGTGCAGAGTCACTGAGCACATTAAGGAGAAAGAATCATTACTTTCCAACTCTGAATAAGAAATGCCACACTATTTCTGTCAACATCGCTGTGAACCAGGGCATTCTATAAGCAGTGCAGGGAGATCCTGATCCCAACACACAGGGCTGTTTGCTTTAGTGTTCGGTATGTGCCAGTTCTTGTGAAATGAAGCACCCTATTATGTGGGAACAAAGCCTCCAGGACCACACATTGTACGTTAGTACTACCCTCTCTTGCACATTTGCGGTGGAATTAGCTTGCCTATCCACAGGTAGAACCAACTGTAATCATGAGGAAGAGAGCATTTGGTCTCAGCGCATCTGCTCCACGTTGATGCATGCCCTTCTGCTATGGAAACTTAAAAGAAAGGATGTTAACAAAAATTTCCCCCAATTGTTCCTTTCTCTTTGCTGGGAATTCCACAGAGTGAGCACTTGGCAAGTTATGCAGAACCTAAGTAAATAGCGTCCATTGGCAGAATGGTAACAGGTTGTGTAGCTTAATTGGAGGAGAGAAGTTCAGGAGCCGGCCGGTGTCTGCTGCACCCAGTTGGTGAATGGTGTCTATGGAGAGAAGAGAGTGATTTTACAGTGAGCTCATTTTGGGTAACTAGTCAGCTTGCAACTGTGAGCCAGAGGATTTGCATTCCGTGTGTTTTTCCTTTTTTTTTTCCTGTATAAAATATATTTCTATATCTTAAGCTTTGTTTATCTTTTGCCAGTACAATTTTAAGAAACTGGTGCCAGCACTCTGATATTGTCTTTCTAAGGGAGGGGAATGCTGAGTGGCTATTAAAGCCTGCAAACGGAATGAAAAGCTCTGTTAGCATAGGTTCCTGAATACTGAAGTTTCTTTGTTGATCTTTACAGTTAATGTCCGGCCCCATTTCTTAACCCACTTCTTTCCCACCCTGCCTTCCTGTTTCTGGTGCCTTTGTGTCTTTTGGTACCTGCTCTAGCCTCTTCTACTCTTATGTAGCTATTTATCAATAAGCCCGAGTTTTCAGTGTGGCACCCTATCAATAAGCCTCTGGTTCCGTTAGTCAGTGTTCTGGAAAATCTTGTGTTATACTGGAGAACTGTAAATCTCTGTTATTGCTTCCTGTAGCACGAATAAAGAACACCCTCTTATAGGCACTGGGAGGCCCTGAACTGTTTAGTGGCGTCGCTGCAGTCACTGAGACACCCTGAAACACCTATCATCAAGGGGTACTAATTTAAGGTATTAAAGACTGATGGCTTTAGCTAGCTTTAGTCTTCCCTTTGCTTGACGACTTTAACCAACCTGGTGGGACAGGCAGATTCTGGACTGCAGATTTTTCTGTTCTGCAGCTGGGCTGTCTGACTGGAGTAGTTATTAACTCTCACCAAGAAGATATCAGTAATTAGGAGGCCAAGAATAGACTTTTGTATACCTTGTTGATACCAGCCAGAAAGAGCAGAACATCCTCCTTGTTTGTACCGGGAAACTTCTAACGCTCAATTCCCATCACAAGAGTGATAATAGTACCTCATACCATACTCCAAAAGCCTCTCCCCAGCAGGCTTTGTACCATGACTGAGGGCAGCATGGAAGAAACTAGCCGACGATCTCTTTGATATTTTCTTTTCCCCTTTTCATGTGGCTATGTCTTGAAGTAGGACCTTGAGCATGCTGGGCAAGCATTCTGAACCGGAGTTAGACCCTTAGCTCTTGACTCTGAGCTTTCTTGAAGGGTTTTGTTTATGTTATGTGGTATACATTTGGCAAGAAGAAGTCAGTTTTTATGTTTCTAAAGGCTTTTTTTTGGCAAAGCTGAGTAGGAATCCCAGCAAACACCTGGTGATGGCCCAGAAGTCACTGGCTGCACTGGGACTGACTGTCTGGCCTTGTCTGTTCATTAAATACGAGTCTTGCCTCTCATACAGACCATTCTGAGTACCTCAGCTGTGAGTGTCATGCCTATTGGCTAAGACAGTAGAAGGCAAAGGACTACACTGACAATCTTTTTCTTTGTATTCTAATTTTAATTTTGGTAAAAACCCCAAGTGACATCATGGTGCTGTTGTCTAGAACTCCTGCACTCAGCTGCTAAGCCATGGATGTCATCAGTCAACACACCTGGCTGATCTGTGGTGGCTGTTTGGGTTTATCTTGCACTGTCCTTGGTCAAAATTTTTCTTTGGGATTCCACATCAGGTAGATGTGCTCTGATGTTCCTTCTTGGTAACTGTGATGGCTTCTTGTATGCTAGGACATGACATAATGACATTCCATATGAATCTTCCTCTCAGGCAATCCTGTATTCCAGACTGTCCCTCAGGACAAAGCTGTCCTTTAAAAATCCAATATGCTATTCAGTTGGAGTATTTTTTTCTGCGCCAGGTTGCCTAGTAATGAAGAGATGAATCATTTCATTGGACCTAAAGGCACACATAGGGATATACCTACAAAAGAATGGCAACAGCCTTGAAGAGTTTCTCAGCAATGTTTGAGATTAATTTTAGACATTGATGTTTTGTCATAGCAGACATATACTGACATTATAACCCAGTCATCCACAACATGACATCCTAATAAGCCTGCCTGTGCCACTGTAGGGACAGAAGAGCAGCAACAATAGAGAGAATTAAAAATAATACACTTTGTGTGTGTGTGTGTGTGTGTGTGTGTGTGTGTGTGTGTATGTGTGTGTGTGTGTGTGTGTGTGTGTGTGTGTGTGTGTGTGTGTGTGTGTGTGAGTGCATATGCTATGATCAGAGGACACCTTGAGGGACTTGGTTCTGTTTTTCTACCATGTGGGTTCTGGGGCCACACTCAGGTAGTCAGCTTTGGTGGCTTGCTGAGCCATCAACCCGACTCCTCAGTGGATTTTTAACTGAAGGCCACAGGTAGGCACTCCAGAAATGTGACCTTTGATATAGATTCTGAAACTTGATTGCCATGAATCCAAGTTCAACAATTTCACTTTGCCAACAGTGTTCTGATCTCTACCTTCTGGTTATTCTGTGCATTATCATAAGAAATGGAATTCCTTTGCTGGGGCCCCTTTTCTCTGACAAGAACAAATTATCCTTGGTGAGAGATAGAAAGTACTGATTGACAAGAGGAGAAAAAAAATCTCAATTCTGCTACTCAGCCCAGGTATACCAAGTGATCATGAAGAACTCGCACCCATGACCAGTGTTCCAGGACTCAAACTTATTTATCATGATTTCTGGGCCTGTAATCCTAAATGTCTCAAGACAAAAAACAAGCAAGTGCACAAAAAACGAAGGACATACTTACCTTTTATCACTACATGAGATTGGCCTCTACAGTAGAATGCCTTAGGTGCATTTTTGCTATGGTGCACCTGCTAAAAAATATCTTATATACATAAAAAAATGCAAAATAACAAAGCAATAAACATTACCATATTAATTAATGTTGAATTACAGCCAAACTCTTATATAAGGGCATATGACATACACGGTAATGGCAAATTAATTCTTTATGATCAGTGCTATTGTAATCAATGCAAAATGAATTCATAATGATAAGATACTTAAAATAAAGAGTTACCACAAGAACAATAAAAGATCATCCTCATCTGAGCTAGAGCATACTAATAAAGTATTAGTTCAATAAGCTGGGGCTCTCCATGACAATCAATGGGAGATAATTTATTTCTACTTGCCAGTGTCTTGCTTTTCCTGTAAGGGCTGCATAAAAGCATAGTCCTTTGATTCTACTGTAAGTTGTGTGGTGAGGAAGAAGTATAGTACTCTTATTATTAAAAGTTTCACTGTACCATTTACTTTAGACATCACTTCTCTGCCAAGGAACTCAGGGCAAATTATACACACAAATTTACTTTCCAAATGAGTTCCCTTTTGTCTCTATAGCCTCTGAAGACCACGTGATTTATCTTTCTCTTCTTTATTTCATCAATTCATCCTCTCTCTTGTTATGCACATACATATATTTATTAATATGTATATGTATATACATTAAACCTGGAAAAGACCACACTGGGCTTCCACATTTCTCTCTCTTTTTTAATGCTGCTATACACTGGTTTTTAAACTTTTTGTTTCTTGATTTAAAAGACCTTCTTATTAATTCTTTAAGAATTTCATACAACATATTTTTATCCTATTTATATACTCCCTTAACTCCTCTCAGAAAACTGAATCGTCCTCTCCCAGCAGCTACCAAATGCCAATAATTCCTCAGTTAGGGGTGGGGGACTTTCTGCCTACTTCACCCTCTCTATGCTGGGATTTTGTCGGCTTAAGTTTGCACGGGTCTTATGCTTGCTGTCACAATCACTTTGTAATTTCCCTGTTGTGTTTAGAAAACACTTTTCTCTGGCTTTTACAATCTTTCTGTCCTCCAACTCTCTTAAAGTTCTCTGAGCCTTGGGGGAAGGAGTGTGATAAATATGTTCCATTTAGGGCTGAGCAGTCCAAAGTCTCCTATTTTCTGTACATTGGCCAATGTGGGTCTCATTTAATACAATAAGTTTCTCTAATGAAGGTTGAGAGATACATTAATTTATGGGTACAGAAATAAGTCAGTAGGAGTCATTTTAATACCATGTTCATTTATCAGAATAATAGTAGTAGATTATCCTTTAGAGCCTATGACTTATCTAGCCAAACTTTCTTGGCCTTGATAACAGTGCCAGACCTTGGTTCCATCTCATGGTATATACCTTAATTCCAGTCAGAGAGTGCTTGGTTCCTCCCATAAAACTCATGGTGCTATTGTATCAGTGTACAAATCTTGCTAGAACAGTCATTATTGTAGTTCATGGGGTTCACATATGGGTAAGACTGTTGAGTAGTTTTTTCTCTGGTAGTGAGCACAACACCTTCTAGCTCTAGGAAAGCTAGTTAGTAGCAATGAAGCTTTCAGATTGATACCTGCTTGATTTTTCGATCTCTTATAATGCAAGGATGTGTAAATGTGTAAAAGCCTTTAGCAATAGGTTTTTACCACCAATTTCCAGAGGCTAATGAAGAACAATGATAATAGTCTGCAATGTTTGGCAGTCTACGGGACCCCACTGGCCAACAACTCAAAAATAGACAACCTTTTCCTGGCATAAGGGATTTTTATTTGCTAACATGTGGTGTTTAGTTGAAGATCCCCCGCCCCCATTATAGGGTAATACCACTTAAGACGCCATGAACATAGAAATTAATGGCTGTCCTTTACCATACATTTAAGAATAAACCAATGATAAAGTTAAAACCAAGACTCATTTTACTTTTTCCTGTCTGCCTTTTCTGTTCCTTCTTTTTCTTTGTCCTTTCTTTTCACTTCTTTCCTTTGATTTTTCATCTTTCTTCTATCATAAGTATTTCTGAGCATCTTCCATATGTTAGGTATATTCTGAGCCCCAGAAGTAAATTCATGAAAGGAATATGAAGCTTATATGTGATCTGGGTCAAAGTTTAGTTCTTATTTTGTTTGTTACTTGATTTTGGGTTGAGACAAGTTTCAAGTTCCTCTTTCTTGGGAATATGGAAAGCTGTATTTCTAAACACTCCTGATAAATAAGGCTGTATGATAAGTTCTATATACTCAGTTAGCTGTGAAGAAACACTATCTGATACTTTGGCCCAAGCTCATAAAACATGTCTTCAGTCCCTTTTTCCTTCTTACAAGGAAACATCATCTTGAAGTCATACAGCCACAGACAGTAGCAGCCTGTATTGCTAATCACTGTGTTTTAACCAGTGTTTTCTACAGGCTCTGAGAATTTAGACTCCACCTCTCTCTATCTCTATTATCTGTGTAGATAAATACCAAGTTACCCATAGCTATATATTTCCATAGGTATTCACACACACATGCTTCCAACCATAGGAATTGACTAATACCATTATGGAAGTCAAGAAGCCCCACGGCCTATGCCGACAAGCAGAAAATTGGTAGTTGTAATTTGGTCCAAATCCAAAGGCCTAGAAACTGTCTTAAGGTGCCAGTATGATTTCTGGAACCTGAAGGCCTTAGAAACAGGAACTCTGATCTCTAAGATTAGAAGATAGATTTCCTGACTGAAGAAGAGAGAGAGAGAGATTTCTCTCCCTCTGTCCCTTTGCTCAGTCACTCCCCCCAGTGGATTTGATGATGCCTGTTTACATTGGTGAGGGCAAATTTTCTCTACTCAGATTCAAGTGCTTATCTCTTACAAAACAAAACAAAAATATGTTCTTGCAGACATACCAAGATTAATAGTTTATCAGTTATATCAGTTATCCAAAGTAACTTTTTTTTCTTTTAGTTTTTTTGGTTTTTCAAGACAGGGTTTCTCTGTGTAGCTTTGCGCCTTTCCTGGAACTCACTTGGTAGCCCAGGCTGGCCTCGAACTCACAGAGATCCACCTGCCTCTGCCTCCCGTGTGCTGGAATTAAAGGCGTGTGCCACCACCGCCCGGCTTCTTTTAGTTTTTTTGAGACAGGGTTTCACTGTGTAGCCCTGGTTGACCTGGAACTCACTCTGTAGACCAGGTTGGCCTCAAACTCAGAGATATGCCTTCCTCTGCCTCCTGATTAAAGGCATGTGCCACCACAGCCAGGGACCAAAGTCACACTTAACTAGGTCAAGTTAAGCACATAAAATTAACCATCACACTTTATCTGGTAAATAACTGCCACAGAAAAGTATTAGAATAGACTTTTTTGATAGAGAAACAAATACTTGATTTCATTTATATATTTTGTTTATTTCTGTAACATGATTTTTACCAATCCTAAATAGGCATACAATCCCTCAAAGTATCTGTTTCTTCATTACAGAACAGTAATGCTATCCTTTTTACTTACACAATGAAGTTACTTAGTGCTAACACCACACACAAACTACTTAAGTCAGAATTATGCAGTAGTTGAGTCGAACTACTTTGCATCTCAGAATTATAACTTACAATTTTATAAAATTCATTTGGCCCAGGAACATGTCTATCACAATACCAAGAGATGCTATTTAGCTAAAGACTTCAAAAAGAGAAAATGATTTGCTGAGATGATTGACAGTTACTCTGTAATGAGAGTTGCATGTGTATTCTTACTATGGTGGGCTCTGATAATGGCTTCTTGCTTCTCCTGAAGCCCTGGTGGTAAACCGTATGTGTGTCTCATCTAAAGCTTCCTGGGTGAGCTTCACATTCATCTGTCCTAGAGTCTGTAGCAAGCTTTCCAGTGTGTACTTAAAAAGCTTTTATTCCAAACCTGGCTTTTTTTTTTTAGTACTTCCTGAGATTATAGACTTTTGATGGCCCAAGATTTTGTATACCTTAAAAAGTATTTTCAATGAGAAGGCTTGCTTCAGTCTGATAGCATCTGTAAATTTAGGTTCTGGCTGTGCTTCCTGCCTGCCTACTGTGAGAGCTGGGTCATTTTTCACTCTGCTGGCATCCTCTTCTCAAAATCAAAATTCCATAGAGGTGCATGATGGCATTATCAAGTATCCTTCAAAGAAGCAAGAATTGAAGGTGTTTTCTCTGTTTGTCAGTGGCCCTATGCTCTACAACCGGGGATTGCTCATGTGTGTATCTTGAGTTGTTTATTACTGGAATCAATACATTTTAGCTACATGAGCCCTAACCCCCCCCCCACAAATCAGTAAAGCAGTATTATTACATTATATTACTACTAATAATAGGGTTAAGTAGAATAACCTCATTCTCTTATGCATTTAGTAATATGGAGTTACTGCTGTACACCAGACACTGTTCTTCACACTGGGGTAAAATGGTGAAGAAAATAATTTATCTTTTAGCTTATACCATTTGTACTCTCTCAGCCAGAAACAGATAGGACCACACAACACTGGATAACTTCAGATTACGAGAAGCATTAAAACAGTCATGCTAAAGAGAGTATGAGTATGAAGTGATAATTGGGATCAGATAATCGGGAGACACCTCTTCTGAGCAAGTGATGATGTTCAGCCTCAGCTGGAATACAGGGACCAGGACTGTCTCATCTATCAAGGACGATAAACCTGATGTTTATGGCATGTTTCCCAAGGGCCCAAGATAGTATTTATGGAAAGAAGATTGCAAAATTCAAATCACTAATATTTATTTCAAGTGTAAATTGTAACTAACTAACTAACTAACTAAAGGCAACACAGCTATTTTCATTTTATATAATAGCCTAGTTAGGTTTCTAGTGCTGTGATAAAGATCATGACCGAAAGCAACTCGGGGAGGAAAGGATTTTTTTCAGCTTACACTTCCAGATCACAGTTCATCTGAGGGAAGTTTCGGCAAAACTCAAGGCCAGAACCTGGAGGAAGGAACTGAGGTAGAGGCATGGAGACAGCTGCTTTCTGGCTTGATCCTTGTGGCTTTTTCCTCGTGGCTTGTTCAGCCTTCTTTCTTAGGGCCACCAGTCCAGGGGTGGAAATTCTCCTCATCATGGGATAGGTCCACCACATCGATCTTTAAAAAAAAAAAAGTTCCTCCCCCTAGACTTGTCTAAAGGCAATCTAATGGAGGTATTTTCTCAGTTGTGGTTCTTCTTCCTAGATGTAATCAAACAAACAAACAAGAAAAAAAAGCAACCTGGACAACTGCCCCTCCCTTCTTTTTTTTTTTGACACACAAACACATCACTGTTAAACCATAACCTTTCCTTTTTTTGTCCCCAAGATAGTATGTTAATATTAATGATGGTATAAAACATTCTGACTTTTAAAAGTTCACAAACTTTAAAAATTTCAACCCTTAAAAGTCCAAAGTCTCTTTAAAATATTCAAGTATTTCTACAAATGCAGTCTCTTTGCTGTGGGCTTCTATGCAACAACAATATTAATAATGATGATGATGATAATGATGATGATGATGATGATGATGATTGTAACAACAACCTTCTTACTCTAAGAGGGAAAACTAGGGCACAGTTACATTCAAAACAAAGCAAATGCAATGTCTAACAGTGTAAATCTCAGTGTCAAACATCTGGGACTCACAATCTTCTGGGCTCCCAAAGACCAGAGTTCTGCTCAAACTTCCCTCAGATGAACTGTGACCTGGAATTGTAAGCTGAAAAAAACAAAACAAAACAAAACAAAACAAAACAAAACAAAACAAAAAAAACCTTTCCTCCCCAAGTTGCTTTTGGTCATGATCTTTATCACAGCACTAGAAACCTAACTAGGCTATTATATAAAATGAAAATAGCTGTGTTGCCTTTGTGCAGCTTCGCTTCTCTGGTTCTGCCATCCACAATGTACAAAACAGCTCTCATAGGCTCAAGCCAGCTCTGTTTCAAAGCTGCTCCTGTCCTTGGTGGTTATCCCATGGCAGTGGAATCTCCAACATTTGGGGGGTCTCTTCTGCAACCGGGCCACACCTTCACCAATAGCCTCTTCTGGGCTCTTTTCAGGGACTCTGACCCTACAACATAGTGACAAGCCTCAGCTTCTCTCCATGACCCCTTCCATCCTGTGGCTTCCATTGCAACTGAGTCCACATTTTTTACCAGTGGCTTTTCCTGGCCTCTTACAGTGCCAAATCTCAGCTGTTCTCCATAATTCCTTCTTACCATCAAAACTGGTACTTGCTAGGAAATTGTTAGACATTGCCAATGTCTGACTGATAGCATGAGAAACAACCTTGGTTCCCTCTGGATCACAGCTTCTGTGTGTTGACCCTGAGGAAATAGTCCCAGAAGATTTCAGCTCAATAATGCTGGTCTCTTTTTAATCACAGGTGATATCTGAGCTTCAGATAACTGGCATCAATTGTCCCAGTAAAGCGCAGATTTCACTACAGTGGCAACCAGAGATTGCTAATCACAGCTGATTCTTCAGCCACAGATGACCAGAACCACATGTTCTTAATTCGAAACATCACTCAAACAGCCCTGGTAGAACGTTTGTTTCTCTCTGAAACTTCATAAGCCACACCCACTGTCTGCACTGCTCTCAATGTTATCTTCCAAGCTTGCTCAACAGCCGCTTTTCCAGCCCAATGTTACAAATGCTTTCACAATACTCCCCAAAATACACGGTCAGGTCTGTGGCAGCAATACTGCATGACCTGGTACCAATTTCTGTCTTTGAGGGTTTCCATTGCTGTGATAAAGACCATGGTGAAAAGCAGTTTAGGGAGGAAAGGGTTTATTTTATCTTAGATGACCAGGTACAGTCCATCACTGAGGGAAGTCAGGTTAGGAACTCAAAGCACAAACCTGTAGGCAGGAACTGAAGCAGAAATAATGGTAGAGTGCTGTTTTGGGGATTGCTTCTCATGGCTTGCTCAGCCCGATTTCTTGTACAACTCAAGACCAATTGCCCAGAGATTGCCCCGATAGGATGACCTAACTACATCAATCTTTAATGAAGAAAATTGCCTACACTCAATCTGATAGAGTCTTTAACACCCTGGAATTCAATTGTATTTTTTTTTAAAATTTCATTTTATCATGACTTTAGGGGATATTTCAAAGCCAAGGGAGATTCACAAAATCTTTGGATAGCACCAAGGGCAAGAGGGATCTACCTTTTCATGCCCATCGTGGGACCAATGGGTCATTCTGGAGATTAAGGTCAGTGTGGATGCTGCAAACACTGTATCAGTTGCTTGTGCTTCACGATGATGCTCAGTTACCACAGAAGATGACAGTGCCCATTAAATAATTGCTAATTCAGATATGCTCAGAACCTTCTTTATGCCATGTGGTAGAGGAGGCAGGGCAGTTCTGTGTTGTCTGTCAAGTCACAGAACATTTTTCCGGCTTTATTTTCCCTCCAATTGTCATTGAAAATAAGTAGTCATAATGCCTAAGTCTTGCCTGGCCTCTGCTATGCTGTGTATAATAAAGCCCCAGACAGGGCCCCCTGGTTTAGAGGTCCCTTTGTGGGAGTGATTTAGGTAGAGGCAGGATCATGAATAAAGAGCGTTCACCCTCTTCTTCAGAGGGAGGGGTGGAATAGCCTTCCCAAACATCTCTTTTCAGAACCAGTATTTGGCTAAGAGCTTTAATTTCATTAGACAAGTGGGGGCCGGGTTTTTCCATGCATCTCAGCCTCCTTTAATGTGTAAATTACATAGGATTTGCCACTCATTACAATGCTGATATGATTATTGGCCACACTGCACAGGCCTCAGTGATAGGCTAGCTAAGAAGTGGCATGTGTGGGAAAAATTGGATAGCACTTTTTTTTTTTTTAATCACAAGCCTTCAAGATAATTGAATCCAAAATCATGAGACTCCCAATGTATTTTCTCAGTGTGCTTCATGTCCAGCAGATTTTTTGGGTGGATGTGGCATCCTGAGAGGAGATGGAGTTGTGGGGTGAAGGCCACTCAAGGCCAAAGGGAGTGATATAGGGTAAGCATTTTAGATTTAGCAGCAACAGTATTAGCTGCTCGACTGCAGGAAGATACATCCTTTAACCCCTGTGACTTCAGTTTCCCCATTTGTAAAAGAGGGATAACAAATGCCTTCCTCATGTATGGTGTGGTGGTTTGGATGAAAAGGCTCCTGATAGGCCCATAGCGAGTGGTATTATTAGGAGGTGTGGCCTTGTTGGAGTGGGCGTGGTGTTGTTGGAGGAAGTGTGTCACTGAGGGTGGGCTTTGAGGTTTCAGATGCTCAACCAGGCCCAGCTTCTCTGTCTCTTCCTGCTGCCTGCCTGTGAATCCAGTTGTAGAACTCTCATCTCCCTTTCCAGCACCATGTTTACCTGAATGCCACTGTGTTTCCTGTCATGATAACAAAGGACTAAAATTATAAGCCAGTCCCAATTATATGTTTTCCTTTATAAGAATTGCCATGGTCATGGTGTCTCTTCACAGCAATAAAGTCCTAACTAAGACGCCATGCCTTTAGGTTCTTAAAGAAACTTCATTTATGAAAACTGCTGTATATGAGTGCATTAGGAAATGCCATTCAAACTGGATTTTGTGTTCCTTACAGTAACCTGTAGGGACAGCTGTAGCTAAATGCATTTTTAAAAAGTTAAAGAAATTGCCGGGCGGTGGTGGCGCACGCCTTTAATCCCAGCACTCGGGAGGCAGAGGCAGGTGGATCTTTGTGAGTTCGAGGCCAGCCTGGGCTACCAAGTGAGTTCCAGGAAAGGCGCAAAGCTACACAGAGAAACCCTGTCTCGAAAAACCAAAAAAAAAAAAAAAAAAGTTAAAGAAATTGGTACTCATTCCAAATGCTTCATGGTCCAAGTTTGGTAGAAACAATTGTAACTTAAAAAGCTCTATATGATATGCTTTAAAATGGTGTAATTCATTAATTATTATCGAGGGGCATGAGAGCCAGGGCATACACATATGTGGGGGGCAGAGGACAGCTTTGTCCTGCTGGCTATATCCTTCTCCCTTTATGTGGGTTCCAGGCATGGAACTCAGGTTGCCAGGCTTGGGCAGTAAGCACCTTTATCCACGGAACCATCTTGCCTTCCCTGTAATGTCTTAGGGAAATGTTATTAGGAGACTGTTTTCCACATCAACACGTTCAAGAAGTGTGTTGCTCTGAGAAGCTCCTTGTTAAAATAACTGTTTGTTTACTGTTTTGCTTGTTATTTATCTAGAGTATCCTCTGAGGTCACTTTTCTCCCATTTGGAACAAATACCCGCTCCCCGCCAGCTTCCCAAGATTGGAGTCTTCCACACTGGCCATGGCTCTGGCACTTGCTTTTGAGTTGAAAGCTGGGGACAGAAAGAAACCTCAAGGTTCCTGGAAAGAGATACTGGAAACTTGAAGGACCACAAGAGAGAAAGGCTTCATGATGAAAATACTCTGTGACTCCAAAATCATGACAGGAGTCCCATCTGCCAATTTGTGTCACTATTTGAGCATACTGACCAAGAATTTATTGTCCTCCTCTAAACTCCTAGAGAAAATTTATTCTACAGTAATAGAATATGGTATAATTTCTACCTTTCCTTATTTATTATTCATTTTTATGTATTATAAACTGCCAGAAATTGAAACCTTTAGCTTAAAAGCCAGTCCCTTATTAATGGCTTATAAAGCTGCCATTTCACTCATTTCCACCTGTACAAAATGATCAAATGATAACATTTTATATTTGTTTAATGTTTTGTATTACAAAGCGCATGCACTTCTTTTAGATTTTCAGAGCGTATTCCCAAGGATACTAGATTAAAAAGATATAAACGTTTCTGGGAGAACAAATACATGTATGTGTATATTCGTTGCTGTAGTAGTGATATGCCTTCATGGGAAAATCTGGGTTCTCAAAGAGAACCATGGCTGCCTTAATACAGTATGTCAGAGTTTGTAGGGCACAATGTGCTTCCCTGAGACTGTAATTAATGGGAGAAAGTGCTTAGAAGAAGCAGCATTTTCCAAGGTCTGTAGTTAGCTCTCCAGCTCTCCGTGGAAAGGCTGGCTGCATGTTTTAGTGTCCCCCTAGTTTGTGAAGCAATAGTTGCCTCCTAGCGTCTGATAAAAAGGCATGAGGAGTGTTTGTTGCACTGCCTGCAACAATATAGACTTGGAAGCTTTTGTACTCAAGTGAGCAGGCCTCCACTTCTCTACTCCTGAACTCCCAGCTGCCGCCTTCTTTCAGTCCTGGTTGCAACTGAACTGGTTCTTCGGCTCTGGTTTGCATTGCCTGACTGAGAGGCCACCTTGTCTGCCTTCTGTGGTCCACAGACCATGTACCTTTCCTCAGGTCTTGCCATCCAGTGTACTAAGGCCAGACTTACTTCTGTCTTGTCCCACGGGGTCTCTGCATTACAATTCAGGCACTGACAGATTCTGAGGACCACTTTTCCCAAGATGATGTGCAACCATATCTTACCCTTTGTTGAAAGCTTCTGGAAATGCATGCTAGCCTGTATTGGCTTTGGGTTTTCCATTCTAGGGGACTAAATACCAAATGTCTTAGCCTCTACTTTCCCTACCCTGGCTTGCTCTAAGCTGCCATTTAGAAACTTCCACTCGGTTACACAGCCAGGACTTCCTGGATTTGAACTACCTTAGGAATGCTTTAGAACTCCTGCATCAGCTATGAGTAAACACATACTAACTTTATAGTCTCAAGTGGCAGCGTAGATTTGAAATGATGGTATCTAGACCACTGGAAGGATTCACTTTCTAGTATGCCAGACTCAAAATTATTCTATTTCCCTCTTCACAGCAGAAACAAGATAACTCATATAAAGAGGTGTTTCCCATAACCTTTTTGGCTATTTATGCACATGAAATGCATAACCAAGTTTGGCAATTTTCACCAACTTTCTGTACTGAGGACAATAAATCTTCTTAGAAAGTCTTTAGAGTGACTCACATCTCACACCAAGCTTCCTTCAGTAAGACCAGGGATAAAGTCACTCTAGGATAACTGCTGAATTCCAGACCCACTTCCAGGCGCTTGTGAGGAAAGGATTTGCTGAAGAAATGGGCCTCACTATCTCCAACTCCTTTGGCAGTGAATCCAAAGAAAATTTAAGGACAAGAGCAGTTATATGACATGTGGATTGAGTGGGCTGATGCTGGTTGCATTGTTATCTCTTGTCTTCCTGAAGATCATCTACAGAGCAGCTTTCTGATAGGCCGGTCTTGTATTTATTAGTCTGACAGTGCTTCTGATTAGAAATTCATTCCCCACCAGAAATCACCAGAAATGCCAAGGATAAATATGATGGCCAAGCCCAGCCCTAGGACTTTCTGGGATATTCTGGGTGGGCCAAACAACAGGTAACATCACTAACAGCCCCTAAGCACTACAGTCACTACCCGGGTCATCAGGGAACACCACCAGTTTGATTTTTAACAGCTTAAGTTCCAAAGACAGAAGAAAAAGGGTTTGCAGATATGAGAGTTAAGTGATCACAGTTTCAGAAAGTCTTTATGAAGTCTGGCTGGAATACCTTCCCATTTTGTTCGGCTATACAAATGGTAAACGATGAATTGGATTTATTTCATATAGAAAAATGATGAATCTATGTAGGGGCAGAGAGATACTTTCCACCACTCAAAAACATAAAAGTTGTGATAATTGATTTATATTCTCTTGAACTATTTGTGAGGAAGATTGTAAATTTGGAACAGGAGGTTCTAGTCTGGATTCTGATCACTAGTACTTCAGTTTTCATCTTAAACTATTGATGCTGCATTGTGAATTCTTTATCAAGAACTCTGAGAACTATCACAGTATAGAATGCAGAATATTTTTATTTAATTATATTCCCTGACATCTATGAGTATAACTTTCAATCCAAGTGCATTCTGAACTGCTGCTGATGGTAGAGGTAGCCAACACGACACATTTGGTTGGAAAACATCATGGATATAAATACCCTTGTCTTTTTTTTTTTTTTTCTCTAGGATCAGTGGTGAGCCTTATGAACAGAGTAAACACTCATCTGCCTGGAAAACTGCCTGAAGGCAGGGTGATGGACGAGATGTCTTGCTTAGATCCCTTGCAAGCCTCTGACTCAGCCTCTGCGTTGTTGCCAATGAATGGAGTTAGCTCTGGTGGGGTATGCCCAGAACTCCAGCCTGTGTGCAGAATGCCCAAACACTTGTTGAGTTTAGTTAAAAACAAGTTCCCTTTTCCATCTCTGTGGAACTCTTTCGGCAGACCCCTCCATGTGTGGGGCTCTAATAGGAAGTAATGACGAATATAAATGTGTTGTGCCGAGGGGCTCCTCATTCAGACTAAGAGTTTCCATGACTTGTCTTCAAGGGGCATGGCATGGAGCCTGACGGCATTATTGAAGACCCTTGCCATGGTGTGGTGATATTTTATTTGTGGTGAATGAAATGTGGTGATGTTTTATTGGTGCTTTAATAAATAAAGCTTGCCTGGAAATCAGAGGAAATAGCAAGCCATTTTAAGTAAACAAAGAGGTCGGGCAACAGTAGCACATGCTGTTATTCCCATCACTTAGCAGGCAGGATCTGTGTGTTCAAGGCCACACTAGAAACAGCCAGGTGTGGTGGCACATGCTTTAAATTCCAAAACTAGTTAACCATGGAGGTCTGGAGGTCTGTACAGATAGACAGGAAGTGACAGAGCTGGGTGGGAAGAGGAAATGATGTAGCTGAATGGAGAGAGCAAATCAGATGGCAGAACAGCAAGGCATATAAAGCCTGAGTAGGAGGGAAGTTGGCACCATCTGGAAGCTGCAGAGTGGTAAGGTAAGGTTGGCTGGTGGCTTTCTGTATTTCATTGATCTCTCTAAGACTTCAACCCAAATTTCTGGCTCCGTGTTTTTTATTTAATAAGACCACTTAGAAATTCAGCTACACCATGGTGATGGTCTAATGAAATCAGAATGGACTTGGGCCAACAACTCCATACTGTTGATGGTATTCCCACCTGAGCAGATGTGATGCAGTTGAACTTAAAGTGGGTGGCTATTAGGTCCTCCTTTATAATTCTAATAAGCAAAGAGACAGCAGTATACTTTTATTTTAATATATATAATTCACATTTTTTAAAACTTAAATTTTAAAGTAAGCCATACTGTCTTTAGAACAATTTTAAGAAATTAGAAAAGTATTGAGGCTCAAACATAAATAATCATAAATCTATAACCCAGAAATAATCACTACTAACTATATGGTAGATGGCAGACAGTTGACGCTTTCAAGTGGACTGAGCATGTGAAAACTGACATGAGCTCATGTCCTGCTAGATAATGTATGTTTCCCCTGACGAAAAATTGCTTACTATGTGAAATAAAAATAGTTAAATTAATTAATCTATTAATTATTAATTATTTTGTATAGAAGGATGATTGTGTGTGTGTGTGTGTGTGTGTGTGTGTGTGTGTGTGTGTGTGTGTGCCTGCCTGTCTGTCTGTCTGTATTTGCACTTGTGTGCATGCATGTATGGGAGTCAGAAAACACCCCCTCATATCAGTCCTTGTTTCCCACGTTGCCTGAGAGTGAATCTCTTTGCTATCCATGGTAGCTGGCCCATGGGCTCCCAGGGAGCCTCCTGCCCTGCCTCCCACCTTGCCCGAGGAGAACTGGGGTTGCAGGCCTGTGCACACGGTCACACCCAGCTTTATGAGGGTATACCCTGAGCTGTCTCATCTCTCCAGCCCGACAATGGGAAATTTTAACTTCAAGGTAATAGAGATTCTTAGTGTTTGAGAGGTGAGCGATTTTTCCTTTTATCATTCTTTGGACTAAACCCTGGAAAGGGTGTATGGGCTCCTTTTTGCCATCGCTTTCCACTCTGGTCTCACCTCTGATTGTGTGCAGTCTTGTCAGTTTCTACCATCATCCCCTTCCTGTTTCCATCATTACAAAGCAGTTGGTTTCCATCCAAGCCCATCACCTCCTTCTATTCTTTTAATTTTTTTGAAAATAATGCTTTCTTTTAAATAATTTAAATCACTTTGTAGAATGTTACTTGACTTGAAACAATAAAATCTCTCAAAAAGGGGCTGCTGGGTGGCTGCCTAATTACATTTGTTCTCTATGTAAATTGATCCTTCCACTCTGGTGCTGTCCATTTAATATTTCAAATTCATACATCAGCAATGCAACTAATTTATATGTTTTATGGACTTTGAGTTGCTCACAATTAGAAACATTTCATATGCATATATTAGAATTTTAATATTTTTCTGGCTTTTTCCTTTCTAATTCCACATGTGGGGTATTGTTAAAAAAATGTGTTTGTGGGCCCATGTTCTAGTAGTGTACCTATAGTTTCTGTTCATGCTGTTATTTACTCACAATTCTCAAGGGACCATTTTGTAATTTGTTACTACCAACAGTTATTCTACTGACTGGTCTGTTTGTTATACATTATTTAATTTCCTAAAAATAAAAACATTGTAAGAGCAGGGACATTTTTGTTGTTCCTGATTTTGTTCCCAGCATCTAGAATAAGTCTGGCACATAGTAGGTGCTCAACAAACATTAGTTTATTCAGTAAATAAATGACTAAAGTATTCACATGTACACAGTATATACAGTTTTTGATGGCTGATTCATGTTCTCTAATAAAGCTGTGCCAAGGCATAGTTACGTGTTTATCTGCTGTTTATATTTATGTGACCCTCATATCCTAAGGGACAAAAATCTTGGTCATTGGATTTGAGTCTTCCTTCAGGACAATTTCTAGCTGTATACTATATGAGGTGAAAGTATAAAGATTAAGCACTGTCTTTATAAACTTGTATAGTCTGAACCTGAAATGTCATGTGCCCCGTCCCCTGCTCACGTGTTTGGATGCTTGGTTCCCAGCTGGAGCTGCTGTGTTAGAAGGTTGTGATATTTTTGGGAGCAGGCATGGCTGGCAGGGGAGGGTTGCTAGTAGGAACGGACCTGGAAGCTTAGCCTGGCCTTTCTTCATCGGTCTTGTCTCTCTGCTTCCTGTTGAGCAGACATTGCTTCTTGCTGCTCCCACTGCCGTTCAGAGATGCTCCTGTTACCACGCCTTTGCCAATGTGGACTGAAAGCCTCTGAAGCCATGAGCCAAAAGCAATTCTTTTTCCCTTAAGTTGTTTTTGTCATAATGTTTTGTATTTTGTCATAATGATGCACAAAGTAACTACAACACAGCTAATGTGTTTTGACTATACAGCCCCTTAGAACATCCATAAAAGTTTTATATTCCCACAAGCAATGAACCAGAGAGTTTCTTACTACGTCCTTGGCTTACAGAATGGTACTTCAGCTCTTTCCCTTTTGGAATTTAAAAGAATTTCATTTTTTATCATCGCTATTATATAATAAGCTGGTTAGTTTTTGTCAGGTTGGTACA
This sequence comes from Peromyscus maniculatus bairdii, assembly GCF_049852395.1. NCBI lineage: Eukaryota > Metazoa > Chordata > Mammalia > Rodentia > Cricetidae > Peromyscus > Peromyscus maniculatus. The sequence goes on along the minus strand of NC_134855.1, from coordinate 23,105,487 downwards.
ACTCTAGTCATAGCTGGGAAGAGGGACTCTCAACTGAAGAACTGCGGCCAGCCTGTGTTGTATTCTCTTGAATTATAATGGATGTGAATGGATACAGTCCACCTCTGGGCAGGCAACACTTGGTTGTGTAAAAAAGCAGGCTGATGCTCATTTCTGTGGGATGTCTTCATCACACCCCTCCCATCAAGGCTCAGGGAGCTAGCTACACAAGAGGAGGCAGAAAGATTATAAGAGGCAGAGGTGATGGATGACTCCAGGAGAACATTGTCTTCCAGACATAGCAGGAAAGGTGCACATATGAACTCAGAGAGACTGTGGAAGCATGCACAGGACCTACACGTTCAAACCAAACAGGGTCCCCCCACCACTGAGAGGAGGAGGAGAACACGTGACTCCACTCCTAACCAAGAAGCTATTTGCAATTAACACCTGCTGGCAAAGGGAAAAACAGTTTGCTCCATCAGAGTTGCTGCATGTATCAATCACACTCCAGGGCAGGCCCCATGACCAGGAGAAGGTGGTCAACACAAAAGAGACTCCATGGCATTTTTTGTGGGCTTTTTGTTCTCGAATTTTTGTTTGTTTGCTTTGATTTTCATTAAAAATTTTCTTTTGAGAGAGCTTGGGGCATGAAGTTAGGTGGATAGGGATGTAAGGAGAATTGGGGTTGGGGGAGGGGAAACATGATCAAAATGTATTGTATGAAGTTTAGATAGGAAATCCTTAGAAAATGTTTACCTAGGCAAGTCTATCTTATCATACATTTACTAATAGATAATTTACATTTATTTTTGAGTTTTAAAGCTAATGTCTCTGGAGAGAGGGGGAGAGAGAGAAGAGAAGAGAAGAGAAGAGAAGAGAAGAGAAGAGAAGAGAAGAGAAGAGAAGAGAAGAGAAGAGAAGAGAAGAGAAGAGAAGAGAAGAGAAGAGAAGAGGAGAAGAAAGCAGGCTGAGCAAGCCAAGGAAAGCAAGTCAGTCAGCAGCTCCCCCCATGGCCTCTGCTTCAGTTCCTGCCTCCAGGTTCTTTCCCTGACTTCCCTCCATGAAGGAATGCAGCTGTGAGCTGAAATAAACACTTTCCTCTTCAGGTTCCTTTTGGTTATGGTGTTTATCAAGCAGCAGAAGCCTAACTAAGACAATTAGTCAAGGCACCTCTAATGGCTTAGAGAAAAACGTGCAACTTTTAGCATTGTAGAATTTATTTGCTTGTTGACATTATTTCACAGTCTGATGTTTGAATTACTTCTGCGCAGCTCTCCTCTCCTCAGGGACTTGAGAGGCAAATATTTCAGTCTATCATGTTGTGGTAGTTTACATCTTGGTGAACAAAGAAATGCCAGAGAGGTTGGGAAGAGGAGGAGCATCTGTGTGTGGACATGAATGACAGTGAGGTGGATATATGTGCCGAGAAAGAAGATCAAGTATGGTCATGTCAGAATTCAAGTCCATATTTCTGTCTTTGATTGGCCAGAACTCATTCAGGTCTCACACAGAGGAGCAGAGGTAGAGGCTCTTTGGGTAACTCCTAGCAGATGCATGCACTGTGTTTTTAGGAAGATTCTAAAAATATCTTTCACTTTCTTGATAAGTAAAAAGTATAGAGTACTCATCAGTAGGCATGATGTCTCCAATTCTGATCAAATGGTCTACATCTTCCTGTTCCTATGGCAACAGCTGGAACTTGGCTAGGACTATTTGTAAAGTTAAGACAAATAAATAGAATCAGCACCAGTCTTAGCAGAGATGTGCTTGCTTGTCCTGCAATGGAGGAGAAGCGGTGTTCAGTTCACCCACCTTTAGAGTTCTCCTTGGTGTTTGGGAACAGTTCCAACTTGGATAATTGCATTCTGCTGATCTAAAATCCCCCTGTAGTTTCCTTCAGATGAGCTGCCTTCATTTCCCTCTCTACACTTCACAGCACAGTGTTACTGACACCCACTGATTGCTCCATTCCACAGAAGAGCTGGTTACATTTCACCACCAGGAAGGTGATCCCAGGGTGAATATGCGGAGTCTGCAGCCTCCTCAGTCCTTTAAGTGGAGAAATACACACCTGATGGGTTAGTAAAATCCCTGACTTGAAACTCTAGCTGGTGGAGGAAGTTTCTGTTAAGCTCTAGTAATTTGAAAAATAAGAAATCTTACTAAGAAGATGCAGTCTTTTTTTCACTCAACAAATAATACCACACATACTGCTAAGTATGAGATATGATGATAAGATCTGAAGTGATAAGGACATATTACAACATCCCCATAGCAATATGTTAGCCCCTATTTCAAAGATCTTCTCACAGGCTTCAGTGAATTAGCATTGAGTTCCTTCCTTTGTCTTTCTGGAATATTTGCTTTTTGAAGTAGTCTACATCTTCTCCAGTTAACAGCTTCTGTTTGCTAAAACAGAGAAAGATTATATTGATGTTTTTCATCCCCAAATAAACAATGCATGGTGGTTGCTTATTCTGTTAAAAACTGAAGGTCAGTGTACAATTAAAAGGCTGTTTAACAAAATATCCTAATAAAGTAAACAAGCAAACAAACAAAAAAAATGAGTTTGCTTTAGTAAAGAAGTTGCCTATGATGGACTCAATGAATTTGTATGGAACATGCACAAAACAGTCCAGAGTCAGAATGCACACTTAAAAGGAACTCTTTTTAGTGGGGGGTGGTGTGGGTGAGTAGAGGAAATCTCTGTGAGGACAAAAAAGAAAGCCCTGTGGTACCCTCAAAAAGGTTTTTATAGTTTTTAATTCTGCCAAGCCACTGATAATATGAAAGATGTGCAGTACTGTAATGATCTGGCTGGAGATGTGATTGTGTCTATCTAATTAAATACAATAGCTGTTAGATGACAGAAAGACTGAACCATCTTTTGGGGTCGGATAGAAACCTGGAGTGACCTCACTTTGCATCATGCTTGTTTTCCTGGTCTTGGATCGGTCCTGCTTTGCTAACCATGCGAAAACATGTATAGTCATACTGTCTTTTGCTTTGTACCAGCAGCCTCCCCAGAGACTGTGTTTGGTTTACTTGGGGATTAAGCCTGGGTAGGCTTCCCTTCTATTTGAAATGTATGCTATTGATACCAGTGCTTAGAGAGAATCAGCCTCTGCAATGAACAGACCATGCCTGGCTCCGGAAAGTCTACATTGCATAGCGAGATGTATAGGCTGGGTGGACAGGGGCCAACACAGGCTTTTGCTCTGGGAAGCAAGTACTAGGTCATGCCTTAAAGAGTATTTTCCTGGCCCGATCCTTAATATGCAGTCTATTTCTATGGACTATGCAAATAGACTTGAGCCACTTTCTGGAGTGGCCATCCACTGTCAACTCATAGGTGGTAGTGGAGCTACTGTATAAATGTTTCCTGTCTGCCATGCGGTACTGTCTTTAAAATAAGCACGCCCCTCCCCTTGCTCATTTACAAGCAGTTGGAATCAATTTTCGTGGACTTCTTCCAACCAGGATTGTATCCAAACTGTTTAGAGTTTTTTTTTTTTTTTTTTTGAACCTTCCATTCTATATTTACTGTATTTAATGAAAAGCCTGGATCCCCTAGTGCTGAGCAGTGAACCCATGGTGGTCTTTCAAAAGCCTCCCTGAGTCTTGTTGCATGTATAGAAAGAGACAAACTATGCAAGGCTGTCGTTATTAAGGGAGCCACCCCTTGCTCCTCTGCGTTGAGCTGTTCTCTGGTATCTTCCTGCCACTGACAATGCACCTCCATTGTCTGTAGCTCCTGATCCAGGGAGGAACACGGCTCTCCTGAAGGCCGGTCTGCCTCATGGCAGCTGCATAAAATGCAGAACATTTTTGTGCACGCTGTGTGCTAAGCCTACCCAGGTTAATGGTCCTCTGCTTGGACTTCTGGGAAAAAACACTCTCAAATTGTCCCATGCAAAGGGACATTTCAGTGCTGAGTTTTATTCCACAAGATTAAAAGTGAAACATGTAACCACAAAGCTGGTTTATGTCATCCCCCTGTCGGAGTCAGCAGTCACGCCAAAAATTAGATATTTGATAGGTCTGTGAGAGAAACAGATGCTGAGGGATGCCATTCCCACAATTTAGACTCCTTCTTATCTTTAAGTGAGAAAGAACATTCCAGATGAAGAAAATCTATTTTATTGGCTTTAAAATATAGCAAAGAAAATGCAGAAATAAAAAAAGGTAATTTAAAACTGATGTCATTCTCGGGAACTTATAAACTTGAAATTGGTGTTTCTAACAGCAAAAAAAAAAAGTCATTTAAGAGAAGCTTAGTTGTTATGTTCATTTATGTACACTTTTACCACAGCTATGGTGATATAATTGAGAGAAAAATATCCACGAGATACACTCACATGGAGAATGTGAATGCATGCAAGGAAAAGACAAGAGACGTCCATAAACCTCTAAAAGGCTAAAACATCTACAAACTATTCTCTCAGTCGTTTTTTTGTTTTTGTTTTTTTTCCCTCTTTCTCTTTGGGGGAAGCATTTTGTGTTCCGTTCTTTTTATTTAATTCTGCCAGCTGTCTGCTAAACAAATCTAGCCAGGTGGGGCTTACAACCCATGACTAAAACACCTACCCGTGCAGCTGTCCAGCTTGCCCGGAGGAAGAATCCAGACAAATGGCAAGAACGGAGAGCTGGTTTTGTTTTCAAGAAAGTGACGACTGTACCTTCTTTGGCTTCGGTTTTTGCCTGTTTGCCCAAGCTAGCTCATACTTCCTAAGGTTTTATGGTGAGATAGAGAAATAATACCACTCTTTAAAGATTAGTGTGTTTTTGTTATCGTCTAGCCTAATTTATTATAATCTGTCTTTAAACAAGGGTTTTATTTTACGTTACGTCCTGGCAGTGAGCTGCGTAGGTTCTGTTGCTGTTGTTGAGTGCTGATCGCTCCCTCCCCCGACACGGGCACATGGTATTAATAAATTGTGACTGAACTTCGTTTCTTAATATCACATAATTAAGTATGTAGCTATTTAGAGGTGAAGGTTGGCATAGCTCACCCGCCAGCAGAGGCACAGAACAGGCCTCTTTGCACTGCATCATCGGCCGACCTCAACTGTGAATTTCCAGTCAGCAAATGGGCGCTTCATTTGGTGCATTTGAGCAGAGGAAGGGAAGAGCCAGGCTAAAAATGTTCACGTTGCCATCTGATCTGCAGTTCTATTGATGACAGATCAATGCATACACTGCTCAGTGACTTCCTCGTTTATCTGACATTTATCAATTCAGTGGATCTAAAAATGCTTGTCAAACCTGCCTAAAATCCTATTATTGTAGCAAGAAAACGCTGTAAGAATTACAGTTGGTCTTAGCATTTGGTTCCTACAGCAGTTAGAGAGGATGCTCACAGGCAGTTCTAGGACTGGGCGATGAATGTAGCAGACCTGAAACTCTCCACAGGGAAGTCCCTGGGATGTCAGTGCACTGATACTCTTCAGAGAAACAGCCACTTGACACACAGGGACACACTGAATCCATCCTGGCTGTGATTCGGATTCACGTTTACAAGAGAATAGGAGTGACTGGAATGGTAAGGGTTTTCTAAGCAAGAATGCAAGGCATTGTGTAACTCTGGAGGGAATCTGTTTAAATCTAAGTAGCTCGGGACAAGCCTTAGAAGTAGATCCACACTTCCAGCGGTCTCATTCTGCCCTTTGTAGGGACACAAAGAGGTAGTGCCCATGATCTGAGCCAGTAGAGACCGAAAATTGCAGAGATTCAGAAGGGGAGCGAGGCCATATCATCACCTTTGTTTCTCTTGTCTAGGGGTGATAATGACCCGAGTTGCATAAGCCAAAGGAAAGAAGGTCAATTCTTCCTAAGAAACTGAACCAAGCCTCATATTTGTTGTTATATTTGAAGAAGAGTAATGGGAACTTGGGCAAATTTTATAAATTTTATATATATATATATATATATATATATATATATACACACACACATATATACACACACATACATATACATATATATGTGTGTATATATACACACATATATATGTGTACACACACACACACACACACACATATATATGCATAACAAAAGCATTCCACAAGACAGTAATAACATTACTCACGTCTCAGAGCATTTACAGATGCATTTAAGCACTAAGAAAGGCCCATAGCACAAAGATGCTAACCTCTCTGTTGAAAAGGAAGTGAAACCCTTCTCCTGCTCCCTGAAACCCAGGCTAGGTGCAAAGCACAGTAGTGGCCACTTTTGTTTCAATTCTGTGCCTCCTTTGGGAATCTGGGCCTAACTCCGGAGAGAGTGAGCAGCGAACCTACTGCTATGTCAGAAACTGTGCTTAATCAGGAATAAGCATCGCCACACATCTCTCAGTTATTACAAACAGACCGTCATTTGTCCTCAGTCTAGAACACCGATACGAAGAGAGTATCTGTTTAAAACACAGGAACCCCCAAGCCATGCAAGTCAGATGTGGTGTTCTGCACAAAAAGTTAGAAAGGAAATTACGTAACATTTCCTTCCTTTTCTTTCTTTCATTATGCATGCATCTGAATCTGTTTACATTTAAATTCTCTTTAAATAAATCTTTAAATGTGGGCAAGAGCTGTTCCATAATGGAGTGCAGACAAGCAAATCCTTAATACATGTATTTTTTTAAAATATTTTCTCCACTTATAGATTGATGAGTGGAGAAACAAAGGAATAAATAATCGGCACTTGTAGAAATACAAATCACTCTATGTGTTAGACAGACATCTTCCAAATCTTAACTTTGAGCCATGTGGTCAGCATAAACCACTGTTCTGAGATGGAAAGTTGTCCCCAAGGTCACCTCCTCTGACAAAATCATTTCCAGCGGTAATGGTTGGGAACAAAAGAAGTTTGCAGTCAACAGAATGATTTGCTTTCCCACACTTGCAGGGATGGCAAGTCCCTCTGGAGACAGTGATTTCATAAAGCCAGTGCCCCGGAAACAGTTCAGCTGCAGTGTAGATGGTAGCTTGCCCTTTAGGTCTGCATTGCACATGGGGAAGTAGCTTTCTTCGTTTTGTGTCCTCTTCACCTTCCCAGGCTGTTTTCTTCCTAGACCCTACACTTTGTGAAAATTAGTTACCCCTTTCAATTTGTCTGTCATTTTCTTGACAGGTTCCTCACTTCCAGTGCCTGGGATCATTCAATGGACTTGAGTATCTAACCTTTAAATGATTTATCTTTGAAAAAACATCAATGAATCTCTCCTACCTCTTAAGAATATTTTTAACATAAAAATAATGGTGGCCTTTAGAGATGGCTCAGTGAGCAAAGGACTTGCTACAAAATAGGAGGGCTCAAGTTCACCTACCCAGAATCTTTGTGAAGCCAGGCATGTCCATCTGTAACCCATGAGATGGGAGGTGGACACAGGAGGATTCCTGGGACCTCATGGGACAGCTAGCTGTTACTCAGCAGTGAAACAACAAAGTGGGCCCTGCTCCAGAAAGGGTGAAAGGAGAAGACCAGCACCAGAGGGTGGCCTCTGATGTCCCCAGCGGGCTACGCACGCACGCACGCACGCACGCACCATCTTATAATGATGCAGTCTGAGCATATGCATCCTGTTAATGCCATACAAAATAGAAATGTCCAAATTCTCTCTTTGCTCTAGTACTAAAGGAACATATGACAGCAGAATCTTGCAGCTCTCTTATCTGCATGCACTGATTTTGGCATCTTTTGGATTTTAGCTCAGCATACTAACAGTGTGTTTCTGTATCATGCAGGTAGAAGTGAGAATCAGAGGCTCATTTAACAGTGTGAATTTTCCCAATGTATCACAATTAAAAAGACACCTGTGCTTTCTAACCTTCTGCGGATCCACTCTGAATGTGTAGTGCTTGAATAGACCAAACTTTTACATTTTATTCTATTCTTTTCACTTCCCTCTTTCTCTCCTTTTTACCTCTTTCCTTTCCTCTCTCTTTTCTTTCTTCTGTTTTCTTGTGGGGTTTTTGCTTTTTCCAATGTTTTGATTTTGGCCCTCTTTCACGGTTGGCCTCCCATTACACTCCCCTTCCTCTTGCTGAATTTTTAAAATATGCCTTTAGCTTACAGTTTTCTTAGTATCATAGAAATTCCAAAAAACGTTATTATTTATTTGCTATGGCCCAACAAGGAGCATTTTATTGTGCAGACATGATACATAATAAATCCCCTTTCTACTGAATATGTTTCCAGTTTCATAATAGCAATTACTATTATTTAAAAAAATCCATAAGGCCCTCCAGTCATAGTATTTTGTTTAAGCACTTGCCCTCAGGTACAGCTCTGCCTTCACCCAGCAGCTGCCTGGCCAGGCATCACGGAGCCAGGCCCTCTCTGGTCTCATGTCATACTATTTACAAGGCAGCCCTGTATAACTTTGCTTAGATCCTGTTACATTTCTACTTAGATCTTTATTTTTTATTTTTTGGCATAATGGAATTTAATGACAAGGAAAGTGTGCCTTTAGTTTACATTTTCAGAAGGACTTATGGTTCAACAGGATATGTAAAACCACATTCACCCCCGCGTATGCAAAGGCCCCATTCACAGAAGGAGCAACATGTCCCACCTGAATCATAACTGGAGATATCTCTTAAAAAGCTTTTGAAGATGTCATATATTAAAATGTATTTTTTCTGAAGTCAGCAAGCTCCCTACCTTTTGTTGACGTCCACCGTAAGTTTGGTGACAAGTCTGGTGTGTTGATCCTTTGGAAATCCCACCGCTGTGCTTCGTCAAGGGCGGGGCTGTGTCCTGAGACATCTGGGGACCAGAGGGGCTGGCAGGGACCACAGAGCTTTCCATTGAAGTGACTGCTCACAGCCAGTGCAAGAACATTCGACCTGAGGCAACTACTTCCACAAATCAACGCCTTGTCAGTGGATATTTGAAAGACTGGACACAGGAAAGAGTGTACTCACTGAAGAAAGAGACAGCCCTCCTTGATTTTACCATCTCTGTGGTATGAAAAAAAAAAAGAGGAGACGCCCAGGAGAGGAAGACTATAGTAACAACGCAAATTAAGTACTATGGTAGAGATCTGGGTGGCTTAGTTGCTGGCGATTTACAATATAACAGATTTCCATACATTCAGAGCACATATGATTCTGTCACTCTAAGAGAATTTAGTCTGTGGGTGAAAGGTTCCAGAGCCACCATTGTGGCACATCCATGATTCTTTGGGAGGTGTTTCATAAATAATTTGTGGTTAAGAATTATTTTCAAGTGGCTTATTTAACAATGAATCAGGACAGAGGACTCAAGGTTATCCTTGCCGTGATTGTGATTCTTTCTCATTGGCTGTTGTTCCCATGCTGTTTGTGAGTGAATGAGATGGCGGTAGAGCCAACTTCCTGGGGATTGTGTAAAGCCTTAAACATTTGCAGAACTGTGTCCCACGTGTGAATATCAGTTACCATGTGTTTTACAGTAGGAACAAAAGCCAAAGGCTGAAAGCCTTTGCTTTAGGATTTAATTGTTAAAATGTTTATTTGTTCATACGTGGCTTCATTATAACACTTCTATAATAAGGAAACAGTATGACTGTGTTAATCACCCAATAACAGTGACAGACGAAGTCTCCAGAGATGTGCGGTTGCTTTTCCTATGGACAGAGCATCACTCACATAACTGGAATGGTTGGCGAATATGCACTCTTTGGTCATTTCAATTTTCGACTCAGAAGACAGAGTGCTGTGACGACTGGGTGGAATCTGTGGCTGGAAACTGTGCCTGGGGCCCCAGGAAGAGTTGGTATCTGAAAGATGTGCTGCAAAAGGAAGTGCTTATTAGAGTGGGTCCCACATGGGACTTGGAGTAGGCAGTTCTTGCTGGGCTTTGTTCTCTTAAGTTACGGTGCTTCAGTCTTGGTGGACATATCTAGGGCCTAGAGACATCGTGTTGTGACATTACTTCATGTTTGCATTATCTGACATGCATCCTCTTTTCTAGAAGTAACTCCGCAGAGACAAGACTGTCTTGCTTAGAGTTACATGGACAGTAGCTGTATCACCTACAGCGGAACCTGCTGTGCAAGGGAAGGACGATAAACAATTGTTGAATAAAGAAAACGCCTTCCCTCCAACACACCAGTCTCAAATGGCCACCATCTCACCTCTGTGTGGAAGGCTTTTTCTCAGATCTTCTCACTAACAGAGCAGTTCAAAAGAGATCAATGGACGTGAGGTATTGCCTTTTATTTTCCTAAGGAGGAAAGGAGAGAAGAATCAGACATCATTTTCACTAGCTAACACGATATATTTCTGGTTTCTTGACGTTACTTGGCAAAGGGAAAGCCCAGGTTGAACTGTTTAGAAAGATAAAGGACCCAGTCTCATGTTTTGAAGACTGGGCTTTTATAAGTGGTTTCAAAGGTGATTGGGCACATAAAGTCTAATGAAGACAGATCCTGGGAGAGCTAAGAAATTCTATCTGATGAGAGGCCCAAGTGTGAACACACCACACCATAACCATGTGGAAACAATAGCCTGTATTGGCAACAAAGGTTTCTGAATAATGAGAGAGGTGCCAATGTTCTTGAAGGTCCAATTTGGTAAACATCATACAGTGCTGACTCATCAAGACTGAAATCCAATAATGAATCACCAGTGTGAGTTAACTCGAGAGCTGGAATTCCCATCGCAGAGCGAGCTATAGCTTCAGCCAGGACTCAAACAGGTCGCTGAAAGGTGCATTTCATCAGCAAGTGATTTAATTCATATCAAAGCGACTTTACCCCAAGTGAGTGGCAACCGGCTACTTTTGAAAGCTCAGCTGCTGGGGGAAATGAGTTGTGTTATTTATTCTCCTATTAAAAGGTAATAATCTGTAACCCTGGGTATTTTAAAAGTTGTTTCCTCAAATTCTTCAGCAAACAATGTAAAAAATGCCTGATATCTTTGTATCTTAATCATATTCGGTAATGAAGCCCTTTAGATAATTGGTACTGCTTCTTAGTAGGCCAAACTTTCTTTCAAGTTACAAATACTCACAAAAGGTTTACATTCGAAGGGACTGCTTTGGAGATGGGCAGATTTAGTTTGTAAGTACAAAGTGAACATGCAAATTGCCTTATCTTGTGGGATTCACAAACAACCATCATTCAGATTGATTTAATACATGTCTTTTTATCTCTAAAAGTGTTAATTAGAAAATAGGGACAGTTCTCTGAACACTTAAGAGTAATAAATAGATCAAAACAGCATCCATGCTTCTGTGATGGGACATCTGAAGGCTTTGTAAAGGGATTAATACAATTGTCAAAAAGCCCACAGTATACATATTTAATGGTGCTGCCAAGCTACAGTTACATTTTTACAACTTTACTGCTGAGCTTTCCCATATTCACTATGCTCAGGAAACTGACACTTGGTACAACTTTTGATCCACATTTGAAGTTCTCATCTTATTTGAATTTTTCTGCAGTGCAACTCCAAACACATGCTTGGGGAAGATTTTAAAACAAGCTAATGTAAGAATAACAGTAATTCAGGAAAAAAATGGGCTGTTGCATGGAATAGACTAATACAAAAATTGAATTAATATATTTCCCTCTGACTGGAAGATACAAGCCCATTTTCTGACAGTTTATCCTCACTTTGAAATTTATCCACAAAGTGACAAGCATGGCTACCAAGGAGTCCACTCTGCTACCACTGCTTGGCTTGGTGATAGAAGACAACTGATGCTATGTACATGCTCAGGTTTGTTTGTGAAATGGATACAATCATGGTATCTTTTTCGCTGGGTCTCATGGTGGGGATTGAATAAGATCAGGGTGAATGGTAAGTGTTCTGAAGTTATGATCATTGAGTGATTGCTTATAAACTCAGATGACGATTCTCAACAGCTCAACTACATGACCACCTTACACTCACCACTAAAGCCTGAGTTGGAATACCTCTCCACATGTGTGAGAGACTAGACAAGCAACCCAGTCTCTGAGGACATGACTTGCCCTGCTCTTCAGTAGAACTTAAGAGGCCAAGCCACTCCTTTAGGCCACTGACTTTCTAATGCCTCCATTTGTATGTGTGCTTTTAAATATACATTTCTATTTCTTAATAAAATTAAGTATATAAAAGTGCTTATTTATAGCATTACACACAGGTGTACGTGTACATACATACACCTGCTCATACTCAACTTTCCATTACCTTTCCTTCTTCTCTCCCCTCCTATGGTCTCTCCTTCCTCACAAATCATCTTCTTTCTACTTTTATATCTTAAAAGAATATTCTACACCATGCAATTCTGCATGCCACCCTTGTACAATGGTCATGCAAACCTTTTCTCTACTCTTTCAACTTTAGTATGTGTGCTGCTAAAGTAAGCACTCTTCAAGTTTCATACTGTTTTGCCTTTATAAAATTTGCTTTTAACTAATAGCATATACAGATGACAAAATCTCAAAAAATGTAGAAAACACGGTATAAAGAAAACATCCCTCCTGGGACTTATGCAGGGACGCTTGGCTCAATCTGGGAGGAGGGGACTGGACCTGCCTGGACTGAGTTTATCAGGTCAATCTCAGTCCTCAGGGGAGGCCTTGCTCTGGAGGAGGTGGGAATGGGGGGTGGGCTGGGGGGAAGGGGAGGGGGGCAGGAAGGGGGAGAACAAGGGAATCTGTGGCTGTTATGTAGAACTGAATAGTATTGTAAAATAAAATAAAATAAAATAATAATTAAAAACAAAAAGAAAAAAAGAAAACATCCCTCTGTATCCTCTGGTTCCTTCTTTGTGAGGAGACACTGTTGCCGGTCATTTCAGGGACTGACTTAGCATCCAGACTTTGCCTCTTTCTTTCCGTTTTGCTTTTCTCTGTGACCCCTTTGGGTTCTTCAAACTGCTTTATTTTTTTCTGACCACATTTGCTAAGTCTCCCTTTTCACGTCCTTGCTTTTGAACCCAGGAATTTTATTCCCCAGGCTTTGGGTTTTTCAGGTCACCTCCTCGGTGCTCACCATCAAATGTCCTCTGCCTTTTCTCTCTCTCTCCTCATTCCTTCAGGCAGACACCCACCTGCTCCCGAGGAACACTCAGCTTCCTCTTCCTGAGATTCATTTTCATTAACTGCTTTCTCTACTTTCCCTTGAAGATAATGACCCTATAAGGGAAAATTATGAAGTGCTAGTGGTTGGAAGCCACGGAGAGTTTTTTAGAGTTTGCTCTCAACTCTGTTTGTATTTATTTCAAGTGTGATGAGCTGGTTTGACACATGGGTTGGCTGGGCAAAGTACCACATGCCATGCACATGTCATCTATTGACTTTCTTTATTAATCTCATATTTTCTCATGACATTCCTAAGACAACCATCACTCTCTTCTTACGGATGAGGGGATACATGTGCAGGAGTGAGTAGTTTGTCCAAAGTCCCACGCTTCTAAGAGGCAGAGCCAGAATTAGCTTTATAGCAGATCTGGCCACTGTACTCTGTAGCCTCTCCTGGCCTTCAGTTCCTCAGCTGATGCTCATTTGACTCCCATATGATGTCATCACTGGATTATGTTGCTTGCTAACTTACTATGCATATTGAAGTGTCCCAAATCTTCCTTTTCGGGAATCCTCTTCCCTTTCACATATCTGTGTTCTGCGCCTTGCTGATCAGTTACAAACTAGAAAGAGCTGATGGAGGCCCAGAGAGAAACACTTGTTAGGGTTTACAAGATGGCAGCAGCTTAAAGAGTGCAGAAATCCAGGGCTTCGGACTCTGGCATCCTCCCTGCCCTGCCCTCCTTTGAGAAGCTTCAATTTTAAATAAGTTCTTGTCCAAGACACTGTGTTCATAACCGTCTATCCAGCTCCTCCTTTCCCCTGGGAGGTGGGGAATCCCATAATTTCACCAGTGACTCTTCTTTCCACTGCCTTTTTTTGTTTATAGATGTTTTTATTTCCATTACTAAGAAACACTAACAGAAACATTCTGGACCTAGCTGGTTTTTTTTTTCTTCTTTTTTTCTCCTTAACCAATTCTCTCACCTCAGTAAAATTCCACCAGAGTTGTTTCACCCCCCCTCCTCACATTTCACCCACCCACCCTCTCACAGCAGCAGCTCCTGAAGGGTCAAGCATCTTCTTATACTAGAGACCAGATGTATAGCATCCTCACTCGGGGCCTCACACAAGCAATTAGTCCCTTGCTGCTCTTTTAACCCTGAAATTTATCACCCAGTTTCTGCCCCCTCCTTCCGTCTCTGTCCGAGAATCAATTCTTTGGAGTCTGTCTGGAGTCCCATCCTCCAGATCTTGCCTGGCTATTACCACTGTCCATCAGCCTGTGAGATCCAATCTCTGCCTTCCAGACTCATGACCATGGTTCTTCTAACCCTTGATTGGTGGACTTGCCTGCATTTGAGGAGCTCCGATCCCTTTTTTGATCTTTCAATATCACTTGCTCTTGTTCCCCTGGAGGGATGTTTAATTCTGAAGCAAGGCAAATGCCTCTCTGAATGTTCCCAGTGTTTTGTTGCTTCAGTGAACCTCCTGTCAGCACAAATAGGTTTTTCTCATGGGAAGCAGAACTCCAGTGTCTTCCAGAAAGTGCATGCCAGTGTGGTTAACTGCACTGTACTAGGACCTATTGTGAGTGATTTCATATGTAGACTCCGCAGCAGCAAATACCTGTGATCACTCACACACTGCCACCTACCCCCTTACATCACCTCTGCTGACAGCTCAGTACAAGTTCTCTTCCTAGGTGGCTGGTGCTGCTTCTTGACACCTTCCCCCATTTGCTGTCTCTCATTTTGATTTTTCATTAATTTCCGCAGTTTCATCTCCATATTAATATTGTCCTTAGTGATACACATCCATTTACAGCTCCTCTGGAACCACTTTATACATAGATGCCCCACCTGGGGGTCATGCAGGTTAGCCCACCCTAAAACAATGGATCATTTATATATTACTATTACAAATAGAATGATCATTATTTCAGTTACAATTAAAATTGGGGGGTCATAATTGATTTAAGCTGTTTCCATTTCTGATCTGATGCCAGCTTTCCTTTTGTTGATTATACTGTGTCTTTCCTTCTTTTTCTTTTTCTCTTTAGCCACCACACATTAACGAAGTCCTCATGTATGTCCTCTTAGTTGAAAACTGCACTTGCTTGTATGGGGCTTTCCCTGCCCTGGGATATTCTTGAGTTTGTCCTGGCTCTAGTTTCCCTTTTTATTTACATTTAAAGTTATGTTTTATTTCCTTACCACCACATGTGCCCATGCACACACCCACACCCACAGATGCCATCACTGCATGTGTGAGGTCAGAGGTCAATTTGAGGGAATCAGTTCTTTGCTCAGAGAAGTTCAGGATATTGTGCCTGGGTACCACATTTAATGAAGCCCATTGCAGAGAACGATGGCTGTATGGCAAAAGTAGAGGCATTCTGTTGTAATTTAAATGAGATAGTCATGGGAAGTTTCACTTAGAGAAGAGAAGGTTAAGCAAGGAAGTAACTGCCTCTACACATCTGTTCCACTGTCACGAATGAAATGCTGTAAGGATTCAGTTAAGAAGTAAAGACAGGGCAAATGGAACTGTTTGTTAAAAGGTATTGGAAAAGAACTTTCTAGAAAGAGCTCACCCATGAAGAACAGCAAGACTGAGCTTGAGTATTTGATTGTTTTAGCAGTGCTTTCTATAAGGGAGGGAGATTGGACTTGATAGTCAAACACACACACACACACACACACACACACACGCACGCACGCACGCACGCACGCATGCACGCACGCACGCACAAGAACTCTATAAAATTTCTAAACTTTAAAAAAGGAAAAAAAAACTCTTGAGCAGTCAGGAGCAATTTTGACTTGACATATGGGTATGGTGGATATGGCTTATTGGTCAAAAGCTAGACAACTCTGGTTTAAACTAACGTAGAAGTTGTAGCAAGGTAAAGATATTTTCCCCCTTCAGAATACTGTGAAGTGCATGAGAACTAGTGAAAATTAGTATTTGGATGACTTTTCAGATCTTTGCTTGGGAGGCTTGTGGAAGCACATGCCCCGTGAAAAAGCATGTAACCACAGAGGGCTTCCCTGTGCTAAAGAACTGTCTCCAGGAAACTGCAGTTCATCTGGGAAGGAAGTGGAAGGAGGTCAAAGACACGTGAGCTGTGTGGCCATGAAACAAAGTCACGCCCATGCTGAGGAGGACTGGAATCTCACTTGCTTCCTGAGAGACCTTTTCTGAACGTCCACAGCTGACAAGGACTCATCCCTACCACCTCGCACTGAAGTTCACCTGACAAGCTTGATGTTGTCTCCTCTCTTACCATGTCTCTTGGCTGCCTTTACCCCCATCTGCATCCTATTTCCCTTGCACACTGCTCTGACTAAACTTGTGGGTGCCAAGCCTTCTCAAGGAGCTGTCTGTCTCTGGCCTTCCATTTGTCTTCAGGTTGTCAATTGCAATTTTGATCAGAGTTGAGTTTTATTTCTCACAGCTGCACCACCAGTGGAATGATCCTCGCTGATCTTCATCGATTCTCCACTCCACCTTCTCAGACCCTTTGTTTTTCAGCCTAACAGTTTAATGGCTACATTCCCTAACCACCTGTTTTGGCTCTAGTTCCTACTCAGTTCTTTTACTCCAGACTGATGTTTATGGCGCTGATGCAACATTACTAGTATCAATGGAAAGATTACCTATAATCTTCCCATAAGTCATAGAAACCAGTAGAAAAAGCACGAGCAAGTGTCATTTATCACCCTGAGAAGTGGGCATGTAATTACTTGCAAGGCTGCTTTTAGTTTACAGCATAGCTTTCTATTTCTATCCTCAAACATTTTCCTTGCAAAAAGTTTTGGAGAGTTTGGCACATTTGCAAATGCCTTGTGCTGATGCTTCTGAAAAACTAAGCACATCATTTCGATGGCATCGCAACTATCTTTAGCCAGAGTGGCATGCATATTTGTGCTTCAGATCCTCTTGGCTAGAATTTTAGCCATGTTTTCATTGCCCAATAAACTACAGTGAAGGGTGAAGCATATTAATAGATAGTGTTTATATAAATTAATCTCTCAAATAGCCCTTAAGAAATTATATGGTAATTGTTTTTTTGTGTGTTATTTCTGAGGTCTGAGCATTGAATTAATCTTATATCCATCATGTGTTTATTTAAGGAAAACACTAGAAGAATTTGGTATTTCAGATTTAACTTGCACTTAATTTTTTTTTTTTTTTTGATAGAGTCTCACATAGCACATACTGGCCTTGAACTCTCTATGTAAATGAAGGCAGTCTGGAACTGTTGCTCCTTCTGCCTCAGCCTCCTGAATGCTGGGATTATAGACCTGTGCCACCATTCTGAACCTCTTACAGATAGTCTCAAAGATTTTCTTTCTTAAAGTTTGGAGATTTCTAAGTTTGAAAGCAGGGAGTCATGGAGGATTCTTGTTTCATCGAGTTATTTTGATTTCATGGAAATGTCCACTCAAAGTAGGACAGTTGATAGGATTTTTCAGCTTAGCTGTTGTAGGTATGACCCAACGAAGTCACCGATCCCAAGTCATGGATTCCAACGCTCTTCATGCTCCCTCTTCATCACAACGAGCCACAGCTATGCAAATGTCTCTCTCTGATAGAACATTCTTGTTTCCTGGCTGTCTGCTATGTCATGAGTGGAGATTCCTACATACAAAACACCCTAGTGCTATTTTCCATGCAAGGGAAACAACAACATCAACAAGACAATTGGAGTCACCCTCCCAATGGTGCAACAAATACATACATGTTTTACAGAGTGACCGAAATTTATTTGTGTTACCTAATGGTTACTTTTGTTCTTCTGTTTCCTCCCCCAAAACAGCCTTTTTTTTTTTCCCCCCCATGGGGAATAATCTCCTATTAAATAGTTACAAAGAATGAAACTCCTTTGATAGAAATGAACTCAAGAGGTCTCAAGGTCGCCGAGTTCTCTTGGCCTGTTTTTTTCTATCTAGTTTCCCAGTTTATACCAAGGATGGACTGAATCAACCATTTAAGCTATCAGCCCAGAACAGTCTGCAATCTCTAAGATGTCTGGCAAATGTAGTCCCTTTCTTAGCTGACTTAACTAGTAGAGCACTTTGGTGCAGAACTCTTCCTTTTTCTCCAGTTCCTGTTGGACTTGGAAGAAAAGTGAATGGAGATGGTGATAATGTCAAATAAACAGGGTTCTCAAGTTAACTCTGCATGAAATATGTGTTCCACCCTGTAGGAACATCACGGTGCCTGCTGTCACTAGTGACTTCTGGAATTGTAGAAGTTCTATGGAGTTGGCATTATCTCTTAGCAGGGAGTTGACCTAAGGTCTCTGAAAGAATATACTGCAACAAAGATCTGTCTCACCTTTCTGTGGGTCTGGAGTGCACTGGAAGTCTCAGGCCAGGCCTGAACCTTTGAGTCATGGTATCCCACTCAGACTGCTTTTGCTCAGATCTCATGAGATGGGGCGGGGGCTTCTTGATTTCTGGCAAATGGTTGACATCTTCCTTCTGTGTCAAGTGCTAGATTGTATAACACATCCCTCTTACACAAATTGCTACAATTAAAATGTCGATAAAGTTGTGACATCAGTGTTTTCACAGGAATGACCCTACATAGACTTCTCAAGATGCAGTTTTTGTTTGTTGTTTTTGTTTTGTTTTTCAAGATAGGGTTTCTCTGTATAGCTTAATCTGTCCTGGAACTCATTCTGTAGACCAGATTTGCCTTGAACTCACAGAGATCCACCTGCCTCTGCCTCCCAATGATGGGATTAAAGGCGTGCGCCACTGCCACCACTCAGCTCATGATACATTCTCATATATAACACATGATATATCAAAAACTGATACAATTATGATATTTATATGTTGCTTTTCTTTTCTAAATTCTTTCATTATAAGTTCTATACATTTCTTCTGTTACCTAATCACACAGTTGTAATCTTTTCTTGAAAACATGTTAAGTTCATTTCTATCATAGCATAAGAAATATGTAGATTATATATTTGGACCTCCTCCTTCCCTGGTTGTAGGATTTAATAGCCTAGCCAAATGTTAACAAAAGTAACAAGAAAATATGCAAACTTTTATGACTTAATTACATTGAGATAACATCATGGCTCTATATGAAAACAGGAGTTGACATCATATTCATTCATTAAAATACAATTTCTGTCATGTCATGAATAACTTGTGATGTTTGGATTTGGAATGTGAAGCCTTTCAGATCAAGCCAAAGTCTATATGATGTCTGTTACTAGTCAGAACGAATTCCACACCTCTCCTTGGGTTATGTATTCTTACCACCAGTCAACAGCTCCACATAATCTTTAATAACTGAAAAGAGAAATCTAGTAAACATTGTGTACTAGATGATTTGAATAATTGCTTGATAACTTGATAATATGTTATAACTGATTTTTTAAGAAGTGGGCCAATGATAGCTAAACAATTTCATCTTAATATAGGTGTATGTCTAACTGTATGGCTGGTTAATTCCTTGTTGGAGAAATGGGCTAATAAAACCCCATCTAGTATCTTTTTGTAGAACTGAGGACTTCTTTCTTTCACAAACTCTAAATTTCCTTCCAGACCCCACCATGTGGTCATACACAGCTTTCCTCTGGCCAACGAGGAGAAATGATTAGAGTACGAATTACATGAAGCATAGCCATTTCCATTCTTAAGAAAACAACATCATCCATGGTGGGTGATCTCATAGCCTCACAACAAAGCCTGCATCTTTGGACTGACATCGGAATGTAAAGGCACACACCTAAGACAGATACTTACTGTGTCGTCGTTGGAGGTTCATGAGAGAAAGGCCGTTATAACACCCTGAGCTGTTTGCATCAAAAATTCGTTACCAGACAGCTGTAGATTTTAGTATTTGAAAAACTCTGGATAACGGTGTTGGATTAGATAAACTTTTAAGTCCTACAGCCTCCAAGTGCACTGATTAGCATACATAATGTAAAACAATGTAGTTTTATACAGTAAAATTGGCAGGGAGGGGGTATTCTCTCAAGAAAAACTACAACTCCATGAGTCTTCCTTTTAAGCTACCAAAAAAAAAGGTGATCAAATAGAGCTCAAAAATAATTTCTGGGCTTAAACTTAAAATTCTTTTATCTGGAACAGATTATTTCATTCCACAATTAGAAATGAGATCCAAAATGCAAATATTACTCAGAGAGATAGCACATTGCTTCATATTCACACGATGGTGTTAACAACTGCTGTAAGAGCCATTTTACAGAGTAAGTTAGAGAGGGAGCGTACCTTATTCAAATATATGAAGATGGTTTTTACAAATCATATCTTATTTTATTCTAGGCCCAATTCTGCCAACCCTTCTGGATATGTAGCAGTTTTAAAGACAGTGCTTCAACATTTGAAGAGGGGGAAAGTGGAAACTGCTTAAATAAGAACGTAGCTTGTACGCTTTCACCAAATACATTTTCATAGTTTTCTCATTTGTTATATTTTCATGAGAAAAACTGAATATTCTTGAAAGCAGAAGAACAATAAAGGACTAAATGTACATTATTTTATTAAAGCTTTGTATGTATTTTCCTAAGCTTTCTCAGTTCAGATAAAATATCTCTTACATCTTAATTTGATGAGATTAGTTATTTATTGCCTTATTGGCCAGGGTGAAAAATCTATTTAGCACTTGAAGATCCATTCAGCTTTGAGTCCTATTTGGTCATCTAAGGATGTTATTTTTATAACAATAAACCCAAATGTTAGGAAAAGAAAACTTGAAAAGAAGCTGAATTTTGAAGTTAAGAGTTGTTCACCGGGACAGTGTTGGACTTCTAATCCTCCTGCCTCCACTTTCCAGGTGCTGGGATTACAGACTACATCAAGTGCAGTGGAAGTCCAATACTCTGGATGTAAATCTTTATTAAAAAATACCATTAAGTTTTGCCTCTTCCTGGTTTGGCCACCCCGCACTCACTGGATCATTTGGGTGCAGACCTCTCCTGGGTTATCTGCTGGACACTTGAACGTCCACATCTGAAGATGAACACCAGAGACCATGAAAGCATTTTCCAAAGAACCTTTTCGATGTCCTAACTAAAAAGGGCTGGTTATTTGACCCACAGTATTCAAAAGGTATCAGGGCATTTGGATGATTGTAAAAGTAGAGTGCTGCATCTTGATGGCTGTTGTGTGGGGGAAAGTTGAGTCCTTTTCCTTTGGGAAGCTGAAACTGGGGGCAGCTAGCATCTCCATCACTGTGCTCTCCACAGCGAATGTCTCCATCACTGTGCTCTCCACAGTGGATGTCTCCATCACTGTATTCTCCACTCTTGCCCTCATCTGGTGCTAGTATTTCTGTTTCTCCATTCCAGCCCCTGATTCTGAGACTAGATGCCTGCCAGATCCCTTCTCTGGTGAGAGCAGATGTTATTTGTGGCCCATTTAAAGACCTTTTAGGCTTTAGAAACTCTTCAATGAGATCATTTTGTTTATCTTTTGAATATTAGGTGGTTAGACCTTTGAAAAATCGATATTCTTTTCCCTCTAAAACTATAAACTGGAAACTTCAGTCATGAGGGTATGGTGTCCTGGAAGACCAGGCTTTCATTCTTCCTAACTTCCCATATAATCAAAAGAAGCTAATGAATTCAAGTTGCCTGTAACATTTTGTGTGTTTCTGAGTTGAAACTGAATTCCCAAACAACCATGTGAGCAATAATGAAATTCAGGCAGCGACCCTCTGTTTTCCTGCTGTTAGAAAAGGAACTCTTAGGGGGAACTCCTGGGTTCTGATCCCTGTGATTTAAGATGGCATAACAATTAGCACTGATTGACTTCATTTTAGCACACAAATTATTTTGAAGACCCTGAAGAAAAGTAATGGCTGAATTGAGTTTGACTGGAAATGCAACTTACAGAATTATATAAACTTGCATTCTACCGTGTTAAAATCTACACAGCAAACTCAATGGACTGTAGCTTAATTGTGGAGAAGATACAATAAAAGTGTCCCTCGCTCTCTCATAGGAGAATTTAGGTACAGTGAGCAGAACATAATTATTCCAGTTGGAATTTGGCCAGAAGCTGGGGATTAAAACCCCTTAGTGTTATGAAAAGTTCTGTGGGATGTTTAATGACTAGAAATAGCCAGAAGCTTAGATTTATGGCATCCAAAAATAGTACCCCTAGCAGGATTAGTTCACCCAGGTCATGCTGGGGCACAGTTTGGGCAATAGTCAAAAATCCCATTTATTGAATCATAAACATAATTTCTAACAGCTCTGGGTTGGAGACTTGTATGTGAGTACTACTTACCAACTTTTAGCAGCCTCTTTGTATGTAGCCCCCCACTGCCACTCAATAAAGGCACAATAATATAGAAAATGTCAGGTGGGTTTGGATGGTAATGAAGACAGTTGAGGAGGGCAGTAGACAGAGGAACAAAGTTGACTTTAAGAGTGGGTAACTGTGTTGGTTTAGTTTGTAATGTGATTTGAAAGATAATGTGAATATCACTTTGTTTTATTTAGCTGATGTTTGAAATTTTAAATACTGGAACTTCATTCTTTTATACCAACAGCTACTCCTTATTTAAAAGCAGACATACTTGAAAGTTACTGTAGGGGATTTGACTGTCCTGTGGACCGTAATACAACATGAAGCTTGGGTAGAGTTGAGGAGGATCTTTTCCAGTGAAGATACTGGATGAGTGAACCTCTCATTAAGGTCAAGTTTACAGGGGAACGGACAGGTTAACAAGGCCACTTTTGCATCTCTTCAAAATTTATGTGTGAAGCTCTAAGTCCCAGTGCTTTAGAATGTGACTGTGTGGAGATAGAATCTTTAAAGAGGCAATTAAGTAAGAATAGGTCATTTGGGTGTGCCCCAGTGCATTCTTATTGGTGTTCTTATAAAAAGAGATCAGGACACAGACAGTACAGATTGAGAGGGATGATATGTAAGGACACAAGGAGAAGAATGCCATCTGCGAGACACAATGAGGCCTCATGGAAAGCCAACTCTGACGATACCTTGGCCTTGGACTGCTTGTCGGCAGAGCTACAAGGAAATGCATTTTTGTTGTTCAAATCCTGTGTCTCTAGTGTTTTGCTATGGAAGCATTAGCTGCCTGAAACACAATCTTTACTCAGATGAAATGGATCAGGGCTACTAAATTTCTCAGCTCCTGTGAGGATGAAATTTTATCTACAGAGATTCTAATCTTCATTGGATCTTTAAACTCCAGGGGAAAATGCTGTGAATAAGGTCCCTTACCTCCAATTGATTTTTTAATATATTAAATTCATAATATTACTTGGGCATATCTAATAAATAGGAGGAGTGATGATAACAGAGAAAGTCAGTCAATGGGAGAAGTTACAGTTCGTTGTATGTCAGTAAGTGGCTATGATAACAACAGTATTCCATGTGTTCCAAAAGGCAGAGTAAAGACATTTGGAAGTTTTCACTATAAAGAAATGATTAACATTTGAGGAAGCAGAAATATTTAGCCCAATAACCTCATTTCAACATTACATGATGCACACATACTATGCCATTAGCGTGTGCAATATTTATGTTCTTACCTGCTAGTTAAAACAAATTCAGGCAGAGTATCAGAGACAGGTAGGCGAAAGGGCGATGTACAAATATTGAATTAAGAAACTGTACTGGAGCCAGGCATAGTGGCAGATGCCTTTAATCCCAGCACTGGGGAGGCAGAGACAGGCACCAGATCTCTGTGAGTTCAAGGCCAGTCTGGTCTACAGAGCGAGTTCTAGGACAGCCAGAGCTGTTACACAGAAAAACCCTGTCTCAACAACCCTCTTCTCTCCCTTGCCCCCCAAAAGGAACTACACTGATTTTGGTGTTTATTGGCCTTATTTTTAAGAAGGAATCCAATAATTCATTGCTAGAGCCAGGGTTGGCTGGTTAATTCTCCATAGTGAAATAGAGATGTATATGTTGCCACTGTTTACAAACTGGATTATTTGGTATCCTGGCCCTCTGCTTTATGTACTTCTCATACATAAAATTATTAGTGTATGTGAGAGATAACTTCAAAACAGGCATAGTGTCAGTAAGCAACAAGTACTACCTGCATATATATATATATATATATATATATATATATATATATATATATATATTGTATACACACACACACACACACACACATATATATGTGTGTGTGTGTGTGTGTGTGTGTGTATATATATGTTTTTCGAGACAGGGTTTCTCTGTGTAACTTTGGGCCTTTCCTGGGACTCACTTGGTAGCCCAGGCTGGCCTCGAACTCACAGCGATCCACCTGGCTCTGCCTCCCGAGTGCTGGGATTAAAGGCGTGTGCCACCACCGCCCGGCTGCATTTATATTTTTAAGTACAAATATAAGTAACTACAGCAACAGCAAGTATGGGTATTTGTCTCTAAAACCACTCTTAGCTGTTAATGACTAATCACAGCCTTTTAACACAGTTGTGGATGAGCAGCTTGTGAAAGACCAGCATGCCAAGGGCAAGAAATATTTTTACTTACCAAATCACTGAGAGAAAACCTCCACCACGTGGAAAGGTAAACATTCAGTATTAGATAGCTGCCTCTCTGGTTGGCTCAAGTTTTCTACTAGCTAACGGGGGTGGGCGTGGGGTGGGAGTGGTAAGGTAAATGTTTCCTTTTCCTAACCACAACGTATCTCACAATTCATAGCCCTTTCACTCTTTTTTTTTTTTTTTTGGTTTTTCAAGACAGGGTTTCTCTGTGTAGCTTTGCGCCTTTCCTGGAACTCACTTGGTAGCCCAGGCTGGCCTCGAACTCACAGAGATCCGCCTGGCTCTGCCTCCCGAGTGCTGGGATTAAAGGCGTGTGTACCACCACTGCCCGGCTAGCCCTTTCACTCTTACCTTAGACTTTTTTTTCCGAAAAATTTTAACAGAGCTACTGCTAAAGCAATTTAGTTTGTGTTTTATCAAAAATACATCAAAAGTGCGCTCTTAAGTGTCATATAAAAGTGCAATTTGTGCAGCAAGTTCAAACACGTTACTTAGAGAAGATCTGAAAAAGGTCAGAAGAGTGCAGACATTGCACTGTTCAGGGACTCCTGGTAGTCACTAGTTTGAAAGGGACATCTCCTTTTCTGCCATCAGCAAGGAAGGCGAGAGGCACGCACTGTGGATAGCCTCCCAGGTGACCTTTTCCTTCAAGAGTTCCCTTCTTTCTCTTGAGCATTTTCTCATCAGGAGATTTTCAAAGGTGCCGTGGATATCGCTCTATATAAATAAAGCACTGATTGGCCAGTGACCAGGCAGGAAGTATAGGAGGGACAAGGGGAGAGGAGAATTGAGGAAGGAGGAAGGAAAGAGGAGACTGCCTGGAGCCACCACCAGGACAAGGAAGATGTAAAGTACCGGTAAGCCACGAGCCACGTGGCAAAGTAAAGATTAATAAAAATGGGCTAAATATAAGAGTAAGAGCTAGACAATGATAGGCCTGAGCTAATGGCCAAGCAGTTTAAATAATGTAAGCGTTTGTGTGTTTATTTTATAAGTGGGCTATGGGACTGCCTGGGCTTGGCGGCGGGAGCTGGAGAGAAATTCTGTAGCAACACAAAGGGAATGATGGTCCTGAGAAGACAGCTTCTACGTTAGAACATTCTATCACTGGTGGTTAAAGCAGGAAAATAGAAACCATGGTATTTTTTTTTTCAAACAGAGAAAGCTTCGTTCACACAGCTGATTACATACATAATAAAAATGGGGACAAGGTACAGGGGAGGCAACCCTGAGACTGGAGAGAGCACAAAGCTGCTACCTCATTGACTAGGACTCAAAGAGAAAACATGGTCTCATAGTCCAGAGATGACAGCCATCTTCTGTGTCTATGAACAGTGAGGGGAAGGTCTCTCAAGCAGGGGTCAGAAACACAGAGAAGATTGGTATACTGCCCAGGGTGCAGATAAAATGAGATAAAGGACAAATATGGAACGAGGCTCATCCCCTTCTACTAGGATCTGCCAGTACCTTTCTTGACCAAACCCTTCCAAATACAGTTGGCAAAGCTGTCAGGAAAGGTAGGTACAGGAAATATAGAGTTAAAAAAAAAAAAGACAGGTACATGAACTGTACACACAAAACAGAATTTTGGTTCGATTAGCCTTTCTTTTTCTGCAGTTTATTTTTAACCTCTTTTGGACACAGTACCCTGGAAAGCAGTCTGAGACGGTATGGAAACTTTGGATTTTGGTTCTGTTTTTCAATCAGATATTTAGTGGTACACTTAAAGTTCCCCTAAGCCCAGACTTGGAAATGCCCTGAACGTTAATGTGCTTGCTAAACTGGGAGACGCAGAGGCCAGAGAAACCACAGTGGAACCTGTTATCTACATGCGAGTTTCTGATCCAGGCTCTAAATAGTCCCAAGGATATCAGCTCACAACTTGTTGGGTGACATATCAACTTTAGCAAATTTTGTACTAATGAACTCCTTTCTTTCTGCCTGTCTCATTAGGACACTCCATACCTTCCAGAAACACAGTGAAATTTAATAGCGATAACACCATCCCACTGGTGCGGCTATGATCAAGAGGCTTCAATCAATCTTGTTTTCGTCAAGCATGTCATAAAAGACCCCTTTCTTTCTGATTAGCATTCTTGAACACAGTAGAAGCTGATGACTTGCTTGAAGTCATTCATTGCGAGGATACAGCACCTACTACACGTGATGAAATGACATAAGGCATATGAACTGCTCATTACAGTCTAATTAGTTTGGGCTTTTCATTTTATTTTATGTCCTGAACTGAACCTCACTCAATATGATGCTGAGCTGGAGTTCATCATGTCTTCTCTCTGGCATGCAAGCTCAAGGCATTTGCTTGCTAGATTCCATGGTTATCTGACTGGTTTTATTTTTTCCTTTCTTTTTTTCTCTCCAGGGACTGGTTAGACAAAAGGTCATGAATATAAACCAACAAAATCCTTGCTATTATGTGTTCCTCTGTGAGATGTGACTTAGCACATAACATGACTGTTGGTATTTTTCAAGTTGGTTTGGCTATAATGACAATCTGAGTTATGAGACGTACAGCCTTGTTTCCTTACTATGCTATAAAGAAACAGTCCTAGCCAGTTCTTGAGTTATTCCTCACCGGCAAAGGAGGGAAACCTGGGAGAATTTTGCTAACCAACTTAGTTACACTGGCGAGCAAGTTGTCTTCCATTTTGGGTGGTCTGTAGTGACAGCTGTCTGTACCTTAACTAACAAGCTGACTACATACATGTTGATTTATTTGATCTCAGTGTTTCCAAGGTTGTAGAAAAAAGATCACTTGTTTTATAATTGTTTATTGAAGACATGCACACTTTTTTGAATTGTCCTTACTTTGGGTTTCATTGAGGCACACAGATACCTACTTCTGTACTTCATAAAAAAGACTATGGGCACTGACCAGCTTTGTCTTCCTCCTTTAAACTGAAAAATATTGAGCATGAGTAATTCCACACAAAACACTCATAAGAATATTTTGATCACTGCTCACCTGGGTTTGTCTGGAAGGCAAAGGTTGCTTTGTATTCATCTTAGAAAAAGCCTCAGGACTTTGCTGGAACATTGTTCCTTGGACCTATACCATCAGACTGCCTTGTTTTGAGGCCCTCTCACAAGAAGGCCTCCTGCAGCATGATTAATAAAACAATTAACAAAATATATTTCCTCACCCTCTTATGTTTACCATACAAATTATAATAAAAATAGCCACTTACATTGTCCAGTGACTTTGTGAAGGGGCCACGTAGATGACATATGTGGAATAGTTAGAATTATATTCTTTAAAGTATCATTACCAGGTTGCTATTTGGAACATCTTCCTGGCACTCCATGTGGCTTAGTTGATATAGTTCTTGCATCAATGCTGTTTTACTGAAATGTTTCTTTTATAATAGAGGGGTTTATTTGGTTTAATTCAATTTTACTTTCTAACTGGTGATCAACATACATGCTACCAATAACAAAGAGTTGTTGTGGACTGAGTACTTAGAACTCACTGCATAAATGCTTTGCCCCTTTCAAAGCTCAGGGACATGGTAACATTTTTTTATTTTGAATAATATTTGCTGACCTACTTGCTAGAGAAACTAAATTAAGTGAATATCTGCTTTATTTATTTAGGTTTTATGTCCTAACTGGTGGTTCTTTATTTCTGCAATAATTTGTTGAAAGCCTGTGGTTAGGTGGTATGTAACCTTTAATTCAGCTATTGTTAGCACTTTTGTATGCCAGAGAGTGGTTCTGAAAATTTCAGTAGGCTATGGACTTTTAATGGGGAATCTTAATTGTTCCCTTAGTGCTTATGAGCCGCCCTGACATCTAAGTTGAAATGTACATTTCTCATGTGTAACCTTCAGCTCAACAATGAAGGAAAGCATTCATTCCACACCTCATGCGAGAAAAGGAACTGAGTCTTTAAAAAAAGTTGTTGTTGTTGTTTTTTTTTAAATTACATTGCCAAAGATTTTTAAGCAATTGCTCTTGGCTAATTATCAATTAGTTAAATGAGTATCAAGTTCTTGATAAAAAATTGTTATGGAAGCTGGAAAGGTTACCCCAGCTACTAACCCACTCTTTGGGGGCTGGGATGGGGGAGAGTCAGTGGTGACCATAGAGGTGCCTGCTGCTGCAGTTGCCTGTGACTGCCTGTGTCCAACATTCTCCTTTCTGCCATGAAGCTCAGTTGTGAGGCTCATGAGATAGAAAAGAGCTTAAGTACTGTGATTAGAGACTACTGATATGTTCCTATTAGAAGCAGAATGACATGAAAACAGGCATCATCTTTCCCTATATACACAGTGAGATGAACTTGCTATCACTTACAGTTGAGTAATGAGAGTCTTAGTTCACTGTAACCCTGGTGAAACAGCACATGCTTGGCAGGCAGTTGTATGTAAGGGGTGATGTCCATACTGAGCCACATGGATAACAGACGGTCAGAGCCACTGACCTTGCCCCTCAGTGAGGCAACCATAGTCAATGCCATGGAGCATGAGTCTCAGCCATATGGTGACATACATGTAACAGTTTTCAAACATAGGTCCAGAGAGTAGGAAAAAGAAAAGCAAGGAAAAGAAAAAGGATGAAATAACATCAGAGGGAACAGGCCAGTTCCAGGGTGTGTGCACTGGAGTGAAGACAGAGAGTTCCTTTTTTACTACTCATGGCTGCTTTTGAAGTGGTAAATCCCTCCTTCTATCTCCTTGCTTGTAAAGTTCCTTCCACAGGATGACTGAAAGTCACTGAGAGATGAGAACAGTTAGGGAACCTTACAGCACAATAGTTGATGAAGAGACTAAGCATTTTCTACAGTTGTATCTCAGATGTCTATTGACCCATTTGTATAAAATTTGTTAAATATGGCTGTATTTGTAATTGGCATGGTATGACAGATTGCATGGGATGTCAAATGGCATTGTCTTTTAAATCAAATTCACCCTTATCTGTGTAATTCCAATGCAGTGACAGGTGGGTGTCAAAGAGAGCTTTGAACTGACCTTTCCTCTCACAGATTTTTTTAAATTTCATCTTAATCACTTAGACTTTATGGGATTCAAATTTTTTTCTATATAAAATGGGAATCACTTAATGTATATCAAAGGTTTGATGAATGGATTTTTACATAAAATACATGAGAAATACATGGCCAATAATACAGCTTAAATATATTACTTTGCTCTTCTTCCTTTTTATGCCTAATTTCATTCA